>NW_017731435.1:1989063-1994670 GCF_001890085.2 Hipposideros armiger
CCCGCCCCGCCTCGGGTCTGCGTCTGCGCCTGCGTCTGCGCTAGCCAAGTCGGGGACACCCCGGGACATGCTTCGGGCCGCTTGGGGTGGGAGCGTCCTGCTCCTGAGGAACCCGGGCCCAGACTGCCAGGACTGTCCTGCCTCCGGGGCTTTCTGCTCCGTACCTTCCCTGCAGCTCCCTCTGCAGCTGGGAGAAGGGTGTGCGTGTGATGTGAGTGTAAATGAAGTCAGGTTTGTACATAACAAAACCTAAACATTTAACCTAAAATGAAATTACACTAAAGTGGAGATGGATGGGAAGTCAGGGAAAGAGAGGTTGCGCCATTTCGGAACCTCAACACTGACAAGGAGCTTCGAATTCGGACCTGAATGACCGGAACCCGAGCCACCGCGTGTCCCGCCTCCTGTGCCCAGAGGTGCCACCCACCAGCCGTTGTGACCTCGGAGCAGCACCCCCTGGGCGGGTGCGCCGCTTCTGGCTCCACGGCCTGGCTCCAGGATCCCTGCACCTCCCTCGCTAGCGCCTCCAGGTCCCCACACCCCTCTAACCTTGAGCCCTTTCTGGCTCCCCTTGGTCTCCCCCCAATGTTGACTTCAGGCGGTGGCCTCCCACTCTTCCCACACCCCACACACACACGCTCCAGCCTGAGTTGTCTCCATGCCCTGAGTATCTCCATCTCCACGGCCCCAGAGCTCAGCATCCGTCTGCTTTCGGGAGGCCCCACATCACTGAAAGCCGTGCTCCCACCCGGACGCGAGGGCCTCCTCCGGGGCAGCCCTGGGCTTCTGAGCTGACTCCATGGAGCCTTCCATCATGTTCAGGGCGCCTGTGCCGCTTCTCCCACGCGCACATCTCACAGGATTAGAGCTGTGCTCGTCTCCCCCACCAGCTCAGTTCTCATGGAGACAGGAGCTGCGCCTACCCCAGTGCCTGCAGGAGAGCCTGGCAGAGTCAGTGTGCAATACGCGCTCAGCACGTGCAGCTGGTGGAGAAGTGGGCTCACGGAGTTTCAAAGATCTAGTAGTACTGGGCTGGCCGAGTGGCGCGATGGTTAAGAACTGGCCTGGGACCCCAGAGGGCCTCAGTTCGGATCCCACATATGAGGGCCAGTGACACTGCCCTCTACAGCTAAGATGCTGAACAACAGCTCAACCTGGAGCTGGGCTGCCGTGAGTCGCTGNCTCCACAACTAGACTGAAGAACAAAAGGACAGCAACTTGTCTGTTCCCCTTCCCCCAATTCCCCAGCACTGTTCCCATCTCCCCAATTCCCCAATTAAAAAAATAAATAAATAAAATAAAATAAAATTATTGGTGAACTTCTTAGGAATTTGTGTACATCTACCACCAATTTTCAAATAAAATTATCTTGGCAAAGATATCTTTAAGTCTATCCTAATATCCAACTGGAAAACCCTTCAGTTTCATAGATTTCCAAGTTCAAATATAATCCCCCAACCAAAAAAAATGTGAAAAATCAGGAAGAAAACGTTTTAAAATGTCACATGGAGAGAGGAACCAAGGACAACGAACCTGTGGGCAAGGAGAGGACTCACACACGTTAAAACCAGGACAGTACAGGTGAGAGAGGAGCTACCGCCCAGCCCAGCGCCGGGACAGCGGACGCAAAGGGAGACAGTGGGGGTTCCGGAGGTACGAGGGCTGGACTCGGGAACACGGGAGGCACAGTCTAGAGACGCCAAGCTCCAGGCTCAGGACTGATGGCTAATCACAGTACAGAAGCTGCCACCCGAGAGGAAAGGCAGTCTAGTGGGCTGTTAGTGGTGTGGAGCTCAGGAAAGAAGTCTGCCTGTGACCTGCAGACGTGGGAATCAGAATCGTCTACGCTGGCAGCGAGCTCACTCCGCAACGCAGCAAGATAAAGCGGAGGAGGTCAGAGCCTCAAGGCCTGAGTTACAGGAAAAGGAGACCAGACGGTGGACCAGAGAAGGGGCCGAAGCAGCACAGCAAGATAGAGGGCCTCACAGAAGTCAAGAAGGAAGGAGTGGCACCCCAACGCAGCAGGAGAGGACAGCTGGCGGTGGTGAGAGGAATTCCAGGGGTAACAGGACGAGTCACACTGAAGGGTGTGAAGGACTGAACGGAAGGTGAGGAAGCAGAGGCCGCTAGTAATCTACTCTTCCAGAGATTTGGCTGTAAACAGGGAGGGGACTAAGCAGAGGCAAAGACAGGGTCGTGGAACGGGTTTTTCTTAGTACCCCAAAACCCCGCCAGTTTACTTTGTGAGGACAGTAAACATGGACAGGGAGAGGCTGAAGAAGACACGAGAGGCAGCTGAGGATTCAAGGTCTCAGTGGCAGGAGGGGAAAATGAGAACCAAGACGTCACCTTGAGAAGAGGGACTGTGCCCTGCGGATCAGGAGCAAAGGAATCAGGATGGGGCAAAGCCACAGGTAAGTGTGCAGGTGTTGGGGAGGGCAAGTGGGAGGAGCGCTCAGGAGATGATGCAAGTCCTGTTTTCCCAGGTAGGAAACAAGGTCTCTTTCTGAAACAAAGAAAAATGGAGGACAGGGGTCAGAGTCACCACTGACGCGAAGGGAGGGCCACCAGGGGCACACAGAGGAAAGCAGGCGGCTCTAAGGGAAGACGCACCTAAGCGGACCCCAATCGACGTGTTCTCATTGTCTCCAGAACGCAGAAGCTTCAGTGCGTGAGGAGGGCCTCAGCGTCTACGGCAGAGGCTAGCATGTTTCCAGCACTGTCTGCTCTTCCCGTCCGCACACAGCTAGTCTACGTTTCCCAGTCTTCCTTGCAGCTGTTTGCGGCCTGGGGTCCGAGTTTTGGCTGATGGGATACAGGTCAGAGGTAATCCACCTGGCCCTTCAAAGCCCTCCGGCGTGAGCCTTTGCCCACTCCAGCCTCATCACGCAGAGCCTCTGCAGAGAATGAAGGGGAGCCCCAAAGCCTAAGGCATGGTGAGAAGGTAAACGGCCCCCCAGGGACCTGTGCAAGAATGTTCACAGCAGCTTCGGACATAATGGGCAAATCCTGGAGAAACTGTTGTGTATTCATACAATGGAATAAAAAAAACCCAACTATGGATACTTGCAACAATATGATGAGTCTCGAAAATATACTGAGCAAAATGACATAGAAGACCAGGAGCTGTGTGACTCCATTTCATTCAGTCCAAAAGGCAAACCGAATCTACAATGACACAAATCAGATGGGAGGTGGGGAGTCCTGGGGAGGAGCTAAAGAACTTTCCGGGGCGCTCTATCCTTGTGTTGAGTGATAGTTACTTGTGTGTGTACAACTACAAAATTCATCACACCTAACAATTAAGATCTGTGCATTTTATTATAGTATGTAAGTTAATACCTCAATTTTGTAAAAGTTGGGATACCACTTTTTACCAGATCAAAAAAAGATTTTTAAAATAATAGTCAATGATAAAAAGGATAGAGTGAGACAAGCACTTTCATATCCTGCTGGTTAAAATTAAATTGGAACCTTTCAGAAATTTCTCACCTTCAAGAAATTTCTCACTTTATAATATATATACTATAAAGCCATGAAAAATCATGTTGAAGAATTTTCAATGACATGGGAAAGTGCTCACAATATGATTACATGTTTTAAAAATTAAAATAGATTACCAAACTTTTTAACAGTGTGAAATGACATGCAAAAAAGAAAATTAAAAAATACACATACAACTTAAATTTCATTACTAGTAACATGGCTTTGAAGAGTAATTTAACTTTTTAACTTCCACATCTGTAAATAGCAATAACTAACACCCTGGGATGTTGGGACCATCAACCAAAATTATAAAGCACTTTGAAAACACTGAAGAATGACATTATTGTTGTTAATTTAAGTCACCCACAACACCCTCATACTTAGATGCTTCACTTCCGCTTTCCAATTAAGTCCATGACGCCTAATATCATAAGCACATAAACCTGAAACAAACATAAATGCCACTTATCATCCTCTCTTGGATTACATGGAACAGCATTGTCTCCATCTTCAGGGACAGCCCAAAAGGCAGGGTGCACTGCTTCAGGGAAACCTTTAGGGCAAGGCCACGTTCAAATCCTGATTGATGGGATTTTAGACAATGCAGTGAACCTGGGTTCTTCATCAGTAAAATAATTAGTGTGCATTAATGGCTGTTTCTATTATTACAGGTGTCTTGGTTCTACAGTTATTCACCTGCAGATAACACAAGCTACCATTTCTTAAACACTATCACATACTAGACTCTTACTAAATATTTGACAAATAGGCAAAACCTTAATGACTCTGCAAATGGATACTAATATCCCCACTGTACAGACCAGCTAAGGTTTCAGTAACATGTAAACATGTGGATTAAGTGAGTTAAGCAAAAAAAAATTTCAGTTCATATGAAATTTTAAAACTGAGAAGTGAAGCTCTGGAAAGTAGACTAATTTATTACGTTAACGAACGCTATTTAATATTCTTACATGCTTCAGTTTTCACAAAACGCTGCAGAGATTCGTTCCTTCCCCAGGTCGCAGGCATCGTTTCCCACGTGCCCACTTAAATTGCCACTATGGAAAGGGGGGACTGGGGTTTTTTTTGTTATTTCAAGTACAGAACAGTGACAAGAATACGTCCAAATAGCATTGACATTTAAACTTTTCCTGATTGTGGCATTCAAAAAATGAAACATTAAGACGAAAATGTCAAGCACACAAAAAGCGAGCCGGTCTTCCGGATGGCAGTAAGCTGGCTGCCTGAGGGCAGGTCCACACAAGCCCTGCTCGCGTGGAGAGGCCGCCTCGGGAGACTCCACAATGGTGCTATTTTAAGATGTGTGGAGTGCTGGGTGAATCAGAAGCCACCTTTCATCCATGAGCAAACGTCACACCCCCCCTTAAAAAAAAAAAAAGTATAATGATTTTCCAGGTAACCCTGAAACGCCGAAAGGGCTGTTCCGGTGAACACGGTGCCGTCACCACCTTCGTAAAGCACGAACGGCCGAGGACGAGTGGCTCTCACGCTCCCCCGCAGGCAGTGAGTCCCCCGTCTCACCTGAGCTCTACCTGAGCGACTCTCCCGGGCAGGAGCTCGTCTCCAACCCACGTTCGTCCGCAAAATCCTGCCGCATTCAGGTCCCTAAGCATTCGCGGCGTGCGGGGCCCGCGCCCTGCGCCCCATCCAGAAAACGCCTAACGCTGAGCGCGGGGGGCAACGCGGGGCGTTACGTTGCCCGCACCCCACCCGGGGCTCCCAGCCTCGGGGTGCGCACTGCTCTGACCCGTCTCACCGCCGAGGAAGCGGAGGCCTGCTTGGGAGAGCGGCCCGGGGTTACAGGGCCGGCAGGGGCCGGCGAGGGGGCTGGCTCCCCGGCAGCGGCGCCGCAGCGCCCACCCCCCACCAGGGACCCGCCGAGAACAGGCGTCCCGGGAGGTCCCCGACCACGCGCGGGGCGGTGAGCGCGGCGGGGCCGGCGAGGCCCAAACGCCGCCGCTGCGCAGCCCCGCGCCCGTCCCCCGGGCGCCTCCCGAGGGCTGGCGGACCCCCGCGGGGCCAGCCCAGAAAACAGGAAGTCCGTCTGCGGCCGCGGGGACGCTCTCCCCGCGACACTGCCCGCCCGCCCACGCGCGCCAG
>NW_017731435.1:1996345-2011928 GCF_001890085.2 Hipposideros armiger
CTGCCCTCTACAGCTAAGATGCTGAACAACAGCTCAACCTGGAGCTGGGCTGCCGTGAGTCGCTGGCGATGGCTTGGCTACAGCCCCTGCTGCAGTGGGCTGGGGCTGCTGTAAGCTTCCATGAGCAGCCAGCAGCCAGCGTGAGCTGCTAAGAGCTGCCGTGAGCGGCCGTCCAGAGGCCGGCGACCGATCCGCCTCACCCGGGAAGAGCGCAATGATGGTGCCAACTTGGGCCAGTGAAGCGACATCCTCCATAACTAGACTGAAGAACAAAAGGACAGCAACTTGTCTGTTCCCCTCCCCCAATTCCCCAATAAAATCTTTAAAAAATAAATAAATAAGTAAAAATAAAGGGAGGACCTTCACTTTTTACATTATAGGCTTCTTAGTGTCATTTGCATTTTTTCAAACAGTGGGAACTGGCTTTGTAATTTAAAAAATAATGAAATTGTAATGCACTAGGGAAATGTGCTTATATGGATCTTTTTTTAAAAAAAGCAGTAATCACCCTCCTCTAATGTGGCTGTTTTAAAAATCCTGATTTTTCCTTTAAATGGAATTTGCCGAAAGCAACATGCACCAGCCACAGAGCACACTGCCTGCTTCCAAAGTTAGGAAAATGCCCAGACTGCATTTCCAGTCCTGCCTCCTGCCCTTTTTGCAGTTATCACTGTTTGTATCAACAGGCCTGACGTCAGCAGATGACGCCTGAGCTTTAAAAGGCTCTTATTTAGGTAACATAGAGTACTCCATTAGACTTTGCGCCCAAGCCACATTTTGAGGGGCTGTGGCATCCGAGTTACAAGTAGGTAAGTGTATACACAGGTATATAGTCCTTTCCAGCCTTCCAGAGCAGTTGCACACATGGTCTGCATGTATCATTCTGCTCCCTGCAGCTGTAAAAACCTCACTGCCTACCCTACTTTATAGCTAAGGAAACTGGCCAGGCCCACAGCAGGGAAGGGCCAGCGAGTGACTTCCAGGACTCACCCCAGGGCCTTCCCTTTAGGCTTCAAGCTCTTCTCACTGCCGCTGCCACCCTCAGTCCCACGTGCTGTTCAAATGTTGGAGACCCCAGTCCTCTTTGTCTGAGCTTGTTCAGGCCCAGAGGGAAAACCTTGTCATTGTCGTGTTAAACTGGTTTGGCCTGTTACAGCATACTCTGGACTTGGCTTTTCCTTATGCCCCTGTCTTTGCTTGAAAGCTCAAAAACACAGGAAACCAAGATACTGGGGCTGATTTGGGGCTGTGTCCCCAGTGTGGGTTCATCCCAGGCACTGACATTCTGCTGACTCCATATGTAAGCAGCGTTTAGCCACATCCTAGTTCCAGCTTGGAACAGTGAAGGGGGTGGGGACCCCCCCCCCCGGAAGCCCAGTGACACGTCATCTTAAGTGCCCTCTGGGCAGCGGCCTCTCCTGGGCTCCCAGGCCCCTCTTGGTCAGGAACCAGAAACAGGTTTCCTAGGACAGCAGCACAGCCCTGACAAGGATGGGACAGTTAGGTTTCCCGTGGGTGCTGTGTGGCACTTCAGGGGCCAGGAGCATGGGGACCAGGACGCTGGGGCTCTGGGTCCTCGGGGCTGAAGCTCTGGCCTGAGAGAGCGAAGCTCCAGGCAGAGCTGCAGGTGCCGTCCTGGCAGCAAAGGAGCGCCAGCCTGTGTCCAAACTGACCCCATTCCAATGGGGGGGGGGTGTGTGTGATTAGTTTCCCAGGTAATGAAAGCTAACACTGCTCCAACACAGGCAAGGAGACACTGCGGCCATGCCCTTCTGATGACACTCGGCTCATCCTTGGGCCCAGCCAGGTGGGTGTCCTCTGCGGCAAGGAGGGCACAGTGCTGAGTTCTAGGTGGGCACATATAACCCAGAGTGGGGAGTGACGGCCAGCAGAGGAGCACTTAGAATTGAACCCCCAGTTGGCGGGGTCTTTGTAAACCGGCACCACAGGAGCTGAGGCACACGGGGTACCAGGAGGGAAGGAGTGAGCCAGCTTTAATGGACAAAGCGTGGCACTGAAAAGCGTGTTACTCAGGTAAAGTGGCCACCATTTCCTTTCTTTTAAGAGAGACTCTTAAATTCCAATTACTCCGCCCCCGAAGACCAGTTGAGGATAACCCCAACTGGAGGGAATTAATTTCCTTAGGAATTTCACTGTTGCAAGATTAATGGGGCCCCCTGCAGAGAAATAGTAAAACTGTAAGTACAGTAGATTTGCACCTGAAGGATACATATTTTAATTTCTGTTCTCAAGCTGCGATATCTTCTGGAGCTGCTATAAAAAGCATAAATGAGCACCCGCACGTCTGCTGAGAACTTGCTAACAGCTCCCCAGGAGGAGGCACAGTGCCAGCCCGGGCTCTATCTACACAGGTGGCTGGGGGCCCAGAGCTGACCGCTGGGCGCCTGGCTGGGAAGGGCCCAAACACACTCACCTTTCCGGGAGCCCTGACGGGTGGACCAAAGCCCAGAGCGGAATCCCTGGACTAGGTTCTCCTAAGGCCTCTCCCATCCCCACAACCCCAGCCCTGCCACCAACCCTGGCACAGCATTTGCTGAGAGACCCATGACCTGGATGCAAAATGGGGGAACCGAGAGGTGGACAGTCTGCGTTCTGCCCTCCAGAGCCCTCCAGGGGATATCACCCTGCTGTCCATCAGCTTCGGTGGCCCCAAGAATGGGCTTCGTGAAAGGTGCCTCCCAAACCGTGTTGAGACAACATGGACTCTGGGTTCAACCAAGCCACTAGCCCTCCCCCTTAACCCAAGGGCCAGCCTGACAATTGGGAAGCTCCAACTGTCACCCTGATAGCGAGGATTGAACCAGGACAGGGCAGTGGGAAGGGCTGTGAGGGCCCCTCTGTCAGCCCTGAGGAGCTGGAACTTGCCTGGCACAAGTCAGCCAGTTCCGTGTGTTGTCTTCCCAACCAGGAAGTGCTTTTCCTGGAAGAACTCTATGTATGCTGCCTATAAAGGTGGTTTATGCTGTCATAGCTAGATTTTTATGGGTTGTATTTTTGCTGTACTTGCTTGAAAAATAATAATTTTCAAAGAAAAGAAGAATTACATATCCAGTAAACTAAATAAGACTCCTGTTTTATGAGGGACCTCTGACAGCTCCTCAAACATGAAAGAAGATCCCAAAGCAGTGAATGGACAATTTATGTTCAAGTTTATTTGTAAAACAGGTTTCAAGTCATACTTCATCTCGGCTCCGCCAATAAAGGTACCTTCCATTTCTTTTCAGAAGTGTGTTATCTGATGGTTTCGCAGTCACCCAGCTTCCTCTAAGAAGGTAAGACTACCTGAATAAGCTGGTACCCAATCTAGCATTGGGTTGAATGTTCTGGGGTTGTCTACACGGGGATGTTGTCTACACATCCCATAAGGTCCTCTCTAGAGGAAACGCAAGGCATGTAGTTCACAAATCTCAGGCCAGTGGCTGCAATCTCCAAAAACTGTCGTCAGAATTATTTTAAACATGTTTTTGTTTACAATTGATCAGGAAAAGATTCATCTTGAGAGTTGACTGCCCGTTTTCCATCCTACAGAAATTCTTGTTTCCTCTCTGAGAATTCCTCACTGAGGACCAGACCGGGTGGCAGGCGAGGGCTGTAGTGCCAGTTTCCCGGCTGTAGGTGGCATCAGCGGCCTCTTCAGGCTGGGAAGGGGCGTCCTTTGTTGAGTGCTTTCTGTCTTCAGCCTAGAGAGGCCACAATTCAGAATCGACCCCAACTGATGTGTGTCTGGAGGCTCTGCTGAGCCACCAAAACCCGGTGCTTCCCCCTGACCTGCCAACGCGTCTCGCCTTCTCCTCCCTTCTCATTCCAGGCGGCTGTGTATTCGAGACCCTGTACGATTTACCAAGTCTGTACCGCTCACGTGCAAGTGTGCTGGCACAGGGGGGGCGGGGGAGGGGAGAGGAGGCCCCCCACCCCCACCCCCACCCCTGGTGTCACTGGCACATACTTCCACCTGTGTCCTTGTTGGCGTGAAGGGCCAGTTCCCCGTGTGATCAGCCAGATGCAGATTTGGGGGCTCTGTGGTCATTCGTAATCACCGTGTATGTTTATATGCAGCTGCATGGTGTCCTGTCAGACGTCTTACAGAAAAGCACTGTGGTGTGTGCACCCATGTGTGTCTGTGTATTTATTTTCCACGTACACTTGGAGTAAATTTTCTGTTCTTATTTGTACTGTATTTCCCCATGTATAAGACGTTCCCAACGCTCCCATGTCTAAGACGCACCTTAATTTTAGGGCCCGAAATTTGAAAAAAAAATGTATTACATAAAGTTATTGAACTCAAGTTTTATTCATCATAAAATTCATACAACTCCTCATTACTGTCAAAACTCCCAACCATGAGCTTGTCCTCATCTGTGTCTGATGACGAATCTCTGTCCTCATATATTGCCTCATCCTCAGTTCCATCTATGGCATCTGAAATGCTACACTTCTCAAATGACTTGACAACGACCTACAACCACTGTATAAGGCGCACCCAGTTTTTAGATCCCAAAATTTTCGAAAAAGGGTGTGTCTTATACATGGGGAAATAACGGTAATTCTTGTTTGAAATTTGAGAAATTCTAGGACCCAGATGAGTTTGCCTTGGTGTCACAAGCACAATCGCTTATAAAACTCAGAGAGCTCAGAACTTGTCATCAGGCTAGCTGCTTCAGGCTGTGTGGCTTCAAGAGCTCACATCTCAACAAGGTCCCTTCTGGAGGCTGGGCCCACGCACGCTGCCTCGTGGGAGCTCAAGGGTCTTGTGTCCTGCTGTCCTTGGCACTCTCTCACAGGCTGCTTTGGCTGAGACAACACCTCGCAGAGTAGATGTCTGGAGTGCCTACTGGGCACCGTGAGCAGAACTGGCCCTTCTCTCTGTGGAAGGGAGTCAGGACAGAGCGGTGCGGGGACACTGCGCACACACACATGCCCCTAGAGACACAGCTAAGTTCTGGGGTCCAAGCTGTGGCCAGAGATCAGAGCGGGCCACCGGTTCTCTCACACACGGCAGATGCCAGATGCCATCCCAGCCTGGAAAGCTGATCGGTTTAACTTTTGTTAAATCATGACCACCACAGTCTCCTTGTGTTTGCTACAGTGCCTCAAAAGTGCCACCATGGGGGCCAGCCGAGTGGCACGATGGTTAAGAACTGGCCTGGGACACCAGAGGGCCTCAGTTCGGATCCCACATATGAGGGCCAGTCATACTGCCCTCTACAGCTAAGATGCTGAACAACAGCTCAACCTGGAGCTGGGCTGCCGTGAGTCGCTGGTGACGGCATAGGCTGCAGCCCCTGTGGCAGTGGGTTGCCATGGGCTACCGTGTGTAGCCAGCAGCCAGCGTGAGCGGCCGTCCAGAAGCTGGCAACTGATCTGCCTCACCCGGGAAGAGCGCAATGATGGTGCCAACTTGAGCCAGTGAAGCAACGTCCTCCACAACTAGACTGAAGAACAAAACGACAGTAACTTGTCTGTTCCCCTTCCCCCAGTTCCCCAGCACTGTTCCCATCCCCCCAATTCCCCAATAAAAATAAAAAAAATAAAATAAAAAGTGCCACCATGGCTCCCTTCCCCTTCTCTGTGTCCTCGAAAACATGACAGTGGCATGTCCCCCGGGTGCAGGACAAAGGAACACCGAGTGTTTTTTCTTTCAATCATCTGAAATCTGTATTCCTGAGCCTCTTCCAGAGCTGTCTGGCCTGGGCTGTGTGATGCTGGCCGCCACAGTGGCCCCGTTAGAGTCCAGGGAGCCAGACGGCGTGATGCTGGCAGCACCCCGCTTGGTCCACCGTGGGGCCTCCGTGCCCGGGGGTCAGCAGCTGCTGGCAGTCAGGCTGGGGGGCCCTTCAG
The DNA here is from genome assembly GCF_001890085.2 of Hipposideros armiger. Classification (NCBI taxonomy): domain Eukaryota; kingdom Metazoa; phylum Chordata; class Mammalia; order Chiroptera; family Hipposideridae; genus Hipposideros; species Hipposideros armiger. The sequence continues at coordinate 2,002,205 of NW_017731435.1, forward strand.
GAAGGTGGTGACAATAAAATAACCCTGGGCCAGGTGACTGGTTTGGATTTGCTTCAAACTCTGAAAAGACTCCCCGTTCAAAGGGTCTGCAAACGGGCCTGACCACCTCGGATTTCGATGACTGGGATGATTCTTCTGTGGAATGATTGCTGATTTTAATTTCCTTCCAGCGGTTCTCAACCTTTCACAGGGGTCGCCTAAGACCATCGGAAAACACATATTTTCGATGGTCTTAGGAACCGAGACACCGCTCCTCTATCAGTCTCCAGGCCCACATGCAGATATGCCCACATACGAGTACCCGGTGACCCCTGTGAAAGGGTCATTCGACCCCCAAAGGGGTCGCGACCCACAGGTTGAGAATCGCTGCTCTAGAACCAAACAAAAAAGGAAGGAGAAATGCAAACTACTGATGTTTAAACACTGTGTAGGCCCCGTTGCTCTGTGGGAAGCAAGTATATAAAATAAAGAGGTCAGCAGTTCACGGTCAGCTAAGGTAGGGCAGCTAAGGCTGAAACCTCCGTGCTCACTCGTGTCCTCTCATCAAAGCCCAAACTTGCTGCGTCTCCATTGTTAGCACAAGTTTAAGTTCATGTCTACTGTCCTCTCATTCCTATGACACACGCCCACTTTGTTTCAAGCAGAGAAAAGACCTCGTTTAAAAATTTCAATGCTGGCATTGCCTTAGACTTTCTGTGACGTACATTTTATTTTCAGTTCACATCTGCTGAACTAAGAAACAAGTAACAGGAGACACCGGGGGGAAGAGACAGATGTGTGGGCACTGAAATGGGTGACGCTTGATGCCAGGGACCCGAGGGCCAGAGCGGCACTGAGCCCCATCTGGCTGACTGCAGACAGGCCAGGCCGGCCCTGAGGGCTGAGCGGGACAGGCAAAGGGCTCCCGGGTGCCAGCGAGGCCTCAGTCGAAGCCCCTTGTGGGAAGCTACTGGGTTTCATTCCCTTTATCTTCTCATTTCTGTGGGTTCTGCATCACAGCTAGAGTGACTGGACCCCTCTTCAGGGCGCACGTGTCAGTGGGTTCCCGGCCACCCGGTTTCCCTCCCTGCGAATCAGGTTGTATCATTCCTTCCCCAGAAACAAGTTATTATTGGCCATCGCTGTGCTTACCCTACAGAAATATATCCTTTTAGGATGGGACATAATGATTAAAGAGTAGCGTTCTGGAATACCTGCTCATGACACAGCAGGATAAAGCCAAATTCCAGACACACCCCAAGGCCTGACTACTCCAGACTTTAAATGAAACAACCTGTTTTAAGGAATGGTCAGAAAGTCTTTAACGCTATTTACAAATCTGGTCGGAGGGGGTTTGTCTCATATTACAGAAGATGTAATATGAGAGTTTGCGTGCCTTTGGTTTTGTTTTATAATTTCAAATAGTAAAAAAATATTGCATTCACTGGCAATCAATTTATTTTGATTGATAAAAAGGGGTTAATAGAAACCCCCTTAGAAATAAGACAGGTGAACAGCAATATATCTTTCACGGTGCCTTCTTTCGGTGGTGCATAAAGAGAGCAAGCTTTTTACTTCCCCCCAATAATTCTTCTCCCCTTATTTTCTACACCTAGTGAGCCATCTATAATCCTTATTATTTCCAACCACACACTGATGCGGCATCAGTCACATTTCCACGTGCTGGGGTTTCTCCGTACTGAGTTGTGAGAGCGGAGAGGCAAAACACCCTATAAGTTATGTGAAAATACATGCCAGAAAGGGATTATCAAACAGAACCAATGTGACTTCATACACTTGCAAATAAAAAATTTTAGGACGAAATATAAAACATGCTAACATTTCCCTCCGTTGTTGGAACATGGCGCAGTACAGAAAGGGCGCTGGTGTCTGACGTCTAACAAACGTTACCAAGAGATTAGAAGCGGGGATACGTTACAACAGGATACGGTTAATACTTTCTGGCCAAACCTAAAGCTATGGGCTTTAGAAGGCACACTTGCGGTTTATTAATATTTGTATTGATCTATAGCACCCATGACGAAAATGCAGCACGACAGGCTCTAAGATCCCTGCCTTCTGGACGCAGACAGTGTTTAGCTACATTAGGGGGCGGATCAGGGCACGTTATCCAGTATCGTGTGCATGTGTCATTTGCACTGGTCATACGGTCTTTCAATGGTAAATAATTATCTATTTTTGGTCATCCCTGAAGAGCATATTTACAAGGTCAGTAAATAATGTCGGGCACTGGCTGAGATCACAAAGGTTTCCACGTAGAGATATTTTGAAAGCTGAAAAGCAGGGGGTTATTTTATTTTTTGCCTTAACAAAGTACGCCTAGATCATTATAAGCATTGCATTTAGAAAAATCTTATACTGTGTCTTGTCCTAAAAAAAAAAGTACCTGAGCAAAGATGACATTGATACAAAATCGTGACCCTCAGCAAAATGAACGCGTGCTAACCTGGGGGGGCGGGGGAGAGAGGGACGTGGCGGGGTGTCCTCTGGATCCTGACCCTCCTGGGGTAGAGCCACCTGTCACCAGTGAGCGGGTGGTGCCGGTTACCTGTGTGACGCAGAGCTGACGACCAAGCGTGGGCCCTGGGGACAGTCCTGAGCGGCCACGCTCCAGTAACATTTTGATTTGAACACAGAAATGTAACATGTAATTACAAAGACAAGAGGCTTGTGCTTCGCATTGTTTGGGTCCCCTTAGCATCCTGGGGATGTTAGAAGTCTTTAGATGACAACAGCCCAGACCAGGCAGGAGGGCACCTCTCTTGAAGGTGCCATGGCTGCAGCAGATGCCACACAGCTGACTGCTAAACGCACCCATTCACCAGCCTTGCCCTCAGTACCCACTCTGGGCCCCGCCTGTGCTGGACGCTGGGGACAGGTTCTTAGGAGGAGGAAGCCCTTGTCACTTCAAATGGAAAGGTGGGTGTTCAGAATAAAGGCCACTGGCGCCCGTGTACAACAGACGGTCACCTGGGGAAAGCCGCACCGGGCCCTGCTGTCTCCAGACTTGCCCCCTGAAATTAAGGTCCTTAGGGGGCCCTGCACTCTCCAGCAGGCCCCTGGACACTTGTCCTGTCAAATTAGGGCCCTTGGGGCAACTGGTGATGCTAGAGCTTGTGTTTGCATGAAGACTGCAGCTTAATACAGAGAGTTCACAGCCACCCAGGGCTGTCGGGCAGCAGAGGGGAGAGATGCACACTTTTCTGAATCCAGGTGCGCCACCTCCTCCTTTGGCAGCCCTGGGCACAACAGGCAGCATCTCTGAGCTTGTCTCTCTACCTGAACACGAAGGTAACTGGCAGCATTGCTGTGAGGATCAAATGAAATCCAGGTGCAAAATTGGCTAGTCAAGTCTCTGCCGCCCGTGGGCAGTTACATCCTGTGCCCATAGCAGGCCTGGCTCTGTCTTCTGGGGGACAGGTGTCTGAAGGGGGATACAGAGCACCAATTGGCAAGAGAGGTACCCCCTAGTGATGAGTGCTTGGGAGCACCACATCCATCGACGGGCACGCAGGTGGCTTCCACCTTTTGGTTACTGTGAATAGTTCTGCTATAAAGGTGAGTGTTTAAATCTCTGCTTAGTTATTTTGTTTACATACCCAGAAGTGGAATTGTGGAATCAAGATAATTTTAACATTTTGAGGAAATGTCAGTTTCTAATAGTGGCCGCACCATTTTACATTCTCACCAGCAACGCGCAAGGGTTCCAAATTCTCCACATCCTCGCTTCTTTTTATATAATGGATATGGTGTGTCATTGTGGTTTTGATTTGCACTTCCCTAATGATTAGTGATGTTGAGCATCTTTTCATGTGTTTATGGGTCATCTGTGCATCACCTTTGGTGAAATGTCTATTCCAGTCTTTTGTGTTTTTTTCCCATGTTGTTTTTGTTTTCGAGTTGTAGGTGGTCTTCATGTATCCCGGATAGTCACGCCTTATCAGATAGATATATTACTTGCAAATATTTACTCCATTTCGTGTGCTGCCTTTCCACTGTGCTGATAGTGTCCTGTGATGCACAAAAGTGTTTAATTTTTATATAGTCCAATTTATTTTTTCTTTTGTTGAACTGTGTTTTTGGCATCTTATGCAAGAATCCAATGTCATGAAGCTTTCATGTTCCCTATGTTTTCTTCTAATAGTTAATGTAATTTATTTTAACGTATTAAAATAACAAGCACTTGAAACTCTTTTCATAGATGTTTTATGTTCGTTTTAAAGGTTTTAAAAATGTAGATAATAAGAATTTAAATGAGAGGTTTAGAGTCCATGTTGTGGGTGGTCCCCACATGACAGATGTTTGGTAAACAGTGTGCTAAGCTACACGGCATCCTTCTAAATACACCCATTGCTGCATGTTGTGTTAAAGAAAAATGTATTCAGGACACCTGTTAAAAATGTGTAAGGATCTTTATTTGGGGAACCATCATGACCATAGGGAGACCACTGTAAGGAGGTTTTGTAGGAGGCGGAGAGATTGGGCTCAACTCTGAATATCAGGATGCGCAGGACACGCCGAGGAGCGTGGCGAGGTGGGGTGGGGGTGCGGAAAATCGCTAAGAGGACACATTAGAGGTAAAGGGGGATTCTGGCTAACCAACCTACAGGACTCTTGTTGAAGGCAGGCCAGGGGATGCTGGAGGGGGAGGCACCCCATCAGATAGTAAGGGCAGGGTGTTATAGTTAAGCTGATTTAGCAGGATTCTTGCTAAAACGGGACAGTGCAGAGACGAACATGAAAGCCTGAAGTCAGGGCATACTTGAGAAGAGAATTCAGGGGAGCCTGCGTAGTTTGTCCAGGTGAGTGTCTGTTACCAGGTCAGGGGCTAAGCTTCGCCTGCTCCAGCCCCATTACCCAGCGGTTATCTCAAGCAGAGGTAACAGTACCATGCACAATAGTACCTTATTTTCAATCCTGAAATACAAAAATTCTAAAAATTAGAAGGTTATCCCTAAGTTGGGAGCAAACTCATATGAACTAATATGAGCATTTATAGCCTTTATACCCCACTTAGGGTGACTTGTGTGAATACTCACACATTATTGCTGCAGAAATACTGTGTTTGATTATAGGGCGCTGTCCCAGGCGCTGCGGGAGGTGTTTCAGACAGTCATACACTGCCCCCTCACAGAGTTACATTTGTGTGCACGCTCACAGTGAGCGCTTTTAAAACCTGCTCTTAGCAACTTTCAAGTACACAACACAGTATTAACTATAATCACCTCGCTGTATGTCACGTGGACCCTGAGAAAGGTGCCTAGTAAGAAGAGCTCCTGGTGACTAACTGGGTTCAAATTCAAAAGCAGATCCTAGCAGCCTTTCTAAACAGGGGCCTCTCACTCAAATTGCACTTCAGGAAGAAAGCTGCAATAGGCCACCTGCCTGAACTGTGTTCCTACCCGCTTGAGCCAGCCCTTATAAAGGAGTTCCTGCAATTGTACCTCAACCAATAGGCTGAGACCTTGTCCAATCAGAGCTGAGCAGCTATAGCCCTATCAACATATACCAATAAGACAGTGCTTTTTGGACCCAACTGTGAGAAATTGGGAGGCCTCATTTGCACGAGGACAGACCAATCACGGACCAGTGGTGGGGACTTCTCTCTATGTAAGGTAGCTCCTCTGTGGCTTGGAGAAACCATTTCCCAACTTCTGGAGCGGCGTCTTTGAGGTGTTTGCACTGAACAATTTCCTTCTTCACAGCCTCCCAAATCAGGGATTCCTGTTGGCCTTTAACTAGCTCCAATTACTACTGGTTGACAATTACATGCCCAGAACTTATTCATCTTATAACTTGAAGACCCCCCAAGGGTTTTTGATACAGCATTGTGAATTAGTTGTGCAGTATTAGTCCTAGGAGTACTACTAGTAGTAATAAACCACTTATTGAATACTTGGTGTCAGGCATTGTTCGAAGTTCTTTATAAGTAAACGCCTCATTTAATCCTCACAATACCCTGAAATCATTAGCTTTTATACATGAAAAAAAGAAGGTAGATTAGTTACTTAATTTGCCGAACATCATGTAGCAAGTAGCCCAAGTGAGGAGGCCTTTTTCACGCATTTCACCAGGTTAAGAACAGGGCTTTGTAATAAAGGAGCCGTCAACTGCCAAACAATGGTAAACTCACAGCAACTCCAAGGAGGCACGAGAATTCTGGAGACAGGTAGGCAGCTGGTTGCTGGCTGGTTCAGAAGCGCACGTTGTCTGGGCCTGGGTGCTTCCCAGTTTTCCACTCGATGTCCCAAGGGCCACCCTCATGGTGACAGGGAGGCTGCAGCAGCTCCAGGAAGCTGACACCGGCAGCAACAGCAGGGAAGAGAGCAAGTGCCCACCCAAATATCCCCTTTTTAAACAGGAAGGAAAATCTTCCCGAGCCCAGGCCTTAACAGACCTCCTTTACTTCCCAGTGACCCAAACTAGGTCACACGTCCTTCCCCGCCCTCCCTTTAGCCAAAGCAAAGGAGGGGTTTAGACCAATTTTAATTAATCAAAATGGGTCCCGGGACTGGGCACTTTGCTGCGGGCGGGAGCTCCGCGGTGGGGAGGGTGGCAGGGTGCGGGGACCAGTAGGGCCTGAGCACCCTCCAGCCTGGGCATGTGTGAACCGACTCCTGGCCCTGAGGAGCTGAACGCAGTGGAGATGAGCCCAGCGCTGGACCAGGGCCCAAGCCCGCGGCATGTGGAGGAACGGGCATAGAACCCCTGCTCAAGAGGCGCATAGATGGAACCCTACCCCCGAGAGCGTGAGCGGCGAGGCCTCAGTTTCCCCTTCTGAACAGCCCGAGGGCTACGGCAGCTCAGCCTTAAGCCAGCAGAGAAGCTACAGTGCAGAGGGCAACACCCGGGCTGAGACCGCTGTGCCGCCGGCGTGCCTCTCTCCCGTTAAGTGAGGCCGCTTCCCCGGGACTACAACTCCCAGAGACCCTGCGGCCTCGTCCATGCTGATTGGCTCTCTGTGCCATCTATTAGCCAACCAGCCACAGGAAGATGACCGCAGCGGGGCTCACTGACCAATCACAAGAGCAAGAAGGCGGGCGCTCCTCCAGCCGAACCAAGGTCTGTGGTCGAAGCGCGGCGGGACCCTTAAAGAGTAGGTTCTTCGGGACCTCACGGCTGACTCAGTGATGGAAGAAATGACAGGCCGGCCCTATATGCGAAATAATGACCTGAGGCAGACGTGTCATTATGTCCAGAGAACTCTGGTCTCCGCTACTCCTGCCTAAGGCACTCGCCGAGTAGGACTCATGCGTCCAAGCGGCTCCCCGTCCCCGTTTCTCATTGGCTTCCCCAGAACACGTGAGGGAAGGGGGCGTGGACGCAGCGGTGTGGGCGGGGCTGTCGGCCAAGGGTGTGGATGTGAAGCCCGCGGACTCTGGCCTGTGGGCCGAATGGACACTGTGGCGCTGGGCCGGTGGCGACGGCGGAGGCCGGAGGAGCTGCAGGCTCCGGGGGACGCGGTGAGCCCTCCGGGGCCGGGGCGTTAGAAGCGTGAAGGGGGCGTCCTTGGGCGGGCCCACAGTGGGCTTCGTGTCTCCGGGCTGCCCTGTCTGGGAGGCGGCCTGGCGGGAACCGCCCCGGAGCACCTGTGGAGGCGGAGCCCCGGGTGGGCGGGGCCTTTTCCCCGGTCGCGCCTGCGCAGAGGTGCGGTACCCGGGCGCCGCCAGACCCGCACGCTCCCGGGCGTTAGAGACCAGGGGCCCTCAAAGGTGCGCAGGGCTCCCTGCAAGGCCTAAGTGGCTCGGTGTCTAGGCCCAGTGGTGCCCCACGGTCTGCACGCTGCGGTTCCTGAGTCCCGCCAACACGTGCAGGCGCTGGGCTGGGGGTGGTAGAGGTACGAGTTAAGCGGACGTCTGTCGGTCAAGTTTGGGTTGAGTGCTTTGACCGGAGCCCATAGGATAAGAGGTGATAGACAGGACGGGTGGGTAATCAGGCCTGTGAGAGACGTGGGGGGGGGGGGGACCAGTGTAGGAGGTAGGAAAGCGCTGAGCCCTGTGGGGCCGGAGCGGGAAGGCAGAGCCTCTGGGCAGCTCTCTGCCGCCTTCCACCTCTGTCTGCAAATTGCTGGCTCTTCCTCCGCCTCGTTTATATCTTGGGTCCCCGCCAAGAACAGCCAGTCCACCCAGCATCCGACTCTCCTGTTTGTCCTTCCGGACCTCCGGGCTGGATGAGCACAGGCTCTGTCTTCCCAGTTAGTTCATGCAGGCGACGTTGTTTTCACGAGTTTGCACAGCACAGCGAGTGCCTAGCGTTCTGCCCTGCACCGTTTTCTCGCCACCCCACTACCTGACCACGAAGCCGCTGTCACAGCTGTACCCTACTCGGGGACCATGTTACTAGGGTTAGCTTCTGTAGCAGAGAGATTTCAAACCACATTGGCTCCAACAAGGTGGAAGTTTGATTCTCTGCTACATTAACAGTAAGGAGGTGAGCAGTCCCCTGCGGTGGAACATGGGGACCCTAAATACAGGTATGAAGCTGGTGGTACCCAGATGACAGACTAGACATCCAGGGACCCAGGTTCCTTCTGTCTCAGCTCTGCTGCCACCCCTGAGCCTTGTCCTCTTCTGCGTAGTCAGTGCTGGCTCATCACTACGGTGCTCACATTCCAGATGGTGGGAAGGAAATAGTAGTGATGGGCTCGTACTGACGTTTGAAGACCTTCCCCTGGCAGCTCTGTGGCAATGAAAGGGATGGTGGTCGGAGTGAAGGCGGGGGTGGGCAAGGAGTATATCGATCACAAGATGTGACAGAGGCTTGGGTAGAGGACAGCAGTGAGATGGTGAAAGTAGACAGACGCAGCTATCGTTCGGAGGAAGAGCTAATATTTCTTGCCGATGGAGTGGATGTGGAAGGTGACATACGGGGAGGCCTGCAGGACGACCCCCAGGGTTGTGACTTGAGCACCTGGGTGGAGAGTGGTGCTTTTATTGAGAGATGATTGGTGTGGGGCTGCGGCAGGGAAGACGAGGAATTGCTGTTAGGCCTTTGAGACGCTTAGCAGAGATGGGGTACATCCTGCTAGTTATTGAGTGGTTACCGGGTGGATTATCTGAATTTCACAACAACCTGTTATTGTGAATGAGGAAACTGAAGTACAGAGAGGTTAATCAGCTGGCCTAAGGATGCCCAGCTAGTAAGGGGAGGAACTAGGTCTTAAGCCCTGCCATCTGCCTGCAGAGCCTGCCCTCGTAGCCACTGCACCCTACAGCTTCCGCTGTGGGGCCTGTGGAACTAAAACAGGAGGCTTCGCAATAAACTCCTAAGCTGGCCATAAAATGATGAAACGTGTGATGGCACGCGCTGTCAGGGACGGGCAACCAGGGGTCATTATTGATCGCAGACGGGGGTCACTGACCAGTCACAAGGAAAGGCTTCTGGAAGCAGCCTTGAATGACCTTTCAGGTTGACGTTGCTGAAATGAAGTGCCCAGCTTCAGGTTGCAATACTTGGCCCAGTGAAGAGTGAGTTGGGTGTCTTATTGCCGTGGTGTGTGTGGCCTCTTAATTTGATAAAATTCTTGTTTATATTGGATTCTGTCCAAGTCTTTGATCTAATAATCCAGATTGAGGTCAATAAAGTGTCCAAGTTCTTGTCTCAAGTTTTCCTTCCCTCCCCCCACACACACCTCTCTCTCTCTCTCTCTCTCTCTCTCTCTCTCTCTCTCTCTCTCTCTCTCTCTCTCTCTCACACACACACACACACACACACACACACACAC
>NW_017731435.1:2012073-2089216 GCF_001890085.2 Hipposideros armiger
CTCTCTCTCTCTCTCTCTCTCTCTCTCTCTCTCTCTCTCTCTCTCTCTCTCACACACACACACACACACACACACACACACACACACACACACTCGGCTCTACGCCGTGTGCACTGTAGCACTGTAGCCACCAGTGGAGGCCCAGGAACTGCAGCAGTCAGGGCCCATCTCTACTCGCTTCGCGCGTGGTCCCGTGCCGAGCCGGCGTTGGGTGCCTCTCCTGTAATTCTGATCGTGGGAAGTTAGCTATTGGGGTGACACGTGCAGCAGTTAAGTGCCAGTGGTGGTTATCGTTCCCCTCGGGCAGTTGTTTTGTGAGCACCTGCTGTATACCAAGCAGAGTTCCGGGCTCCGGCATAAGAGAAGTCTTCAGTCAGGTTGACCCTGTGACTTGGGGCATCCAGTGCTGGCTTTTTTCGGCCCCCTGCTCACACCACTCATCACTCCACATGTTTCAGAATGAAATTGCCTTCCGGGACCCCGTAAGTGTCACGTCCACTCAGTCTTCCCTCTCCGCCAAGATTCTCCTGAAAGAGCACGGCTCAGCACACCTGAGTGGGCTCACGGTCCACTCGGTACCTTTTGGGTTCCATCTGAGCTGATTCGGCGTCCTTTCCAAGCCTTTGATCCCTAGGGTGAGCAGCCATGTCCTCTGCTGTTATTCCTCTCATTCTTAGTCACTGTCCTTTAGAAATAAAATACAAGGATGCATTCATTCATTGGCCATTATTAGGTTTTTTTGCTTGTCGTTTCTGTTTCTTTTTACTTATTTACCATTGTTGGGGTATAAAAAACTACACACGTTTACAATTTGACTTTTTGGTCCTTATAAATAGTGCCTTTGTGAGCATTCATGTACAAGTTTTTGTATGGACATGCTTTTATTTCTCTTGGGCGTATACCAGTTGTGGGATTTCTGGGTCATCGTGGTAACTATAACTACTTTTAAATGTTTCAGGAATGGCTAGATTGTTTTCCAAAGGGCTGCACCACTTTACCTTCCCATCAGCAGTGTGTGAGGTTCCGGTGTCTGCACATCCTCAACAAAACTTGTTATCTGCTTGTAAAATTATAGCCATATTGTGTGTTACCTCTTTGTATTTTGGGTTTTTTTTTTTAAAGATTTTATTGGGGAATTGGGGGAGGGGAACAGTGTTGGGGAATTGGGGAAGGGCAACAGACAAGTTGTTCTTCAGTCTTCGTTGTGGAGGGCGCCAGTTGCCATCTGCCTTCCCATTGGCAGCTCGTGGCCTCTAACCTCAAGATGCTGTGTTATAATCTTAGTTGCAGGTGGGCATAGCCACCATCCCATGCAGGAGTCGAACCAGCAGCCTTGTTGTTAAGAGTGCACGCTGTATCCACTGAGACATCTGGGCGGCAGCTCAGCTCAAGGTGCCGAGTTCAGTCTTAACTGTGGGCGGGCGTAGCCCACCATTGAACAGGCAGTCTTGTTGTTACACCAGCTGAGCCGTCCTGCCACCTGTTGGCAGCTCAGCGGCAGCTCAGCTCAGGCGCAATGTTACTGGCCCATGTGGGGATCGAACCGGCAGCCTTGTTGCTCAGAGCTTGCACTTTTAAGCCAACTCTTAACCAACTGAGCCACTTGGCTGGCCACCTCTTTGTGTTTTTGATTTGCAGTTTTCTGATAACTAATGACATTGAGTATCTTTTAATGTGCTTTTTGGTCATTTGTGTATCTTTTTTGGAGAAATGTCTATCAGATCCTTTGCCCATTTTTTATTTGGGTTTTTTTGTCTTTTTATTGTTGAGTTGTAATAATTTGTTATGTACTCTAAATACAAGTCCCTTATCGGATGTATGTTTTGCGTATTTTTTCTTCCATTTTGTATCCCGGTTTTCTTCTAAAAGTCGTTGTCTTAGCTTTTGCATTTAGATCGATGTTCCATTTCAAATTAGTTTTTTGTATGTTGTGGGGTAAGGTCCCGCCCTTGGTTTTTCGCCTGTAGAAGCACCGTTTGCTGAAGCGGTTCCTCTTTCTCCCCTTCTGACTTGCCTGGGCCCTTTTGTTGAAGACGAATACACTGTAAACGTGAGAGTTTTTTCTGGATTCTCAGTTCCATTCTGTTGATCTGTATGTCTGTCTTTATGTCAACCAGTCTTGATTACCGTAGTTCATAATTTCTGGTAAGACCTGGAAGTGGGAGTCCTCCAACTTTGGTTTTTGTGGGTTTTTTTCTATATTGTCCTGGGCCCTTTAATTTCCATATGAATTTTAGGGTCTGCTTGTCAATTTCTCCAAAGAAGGTAGCTGGAATTTTGGTAGGGATTGTGTTGAATCTATAGATGGATTTGATTTCATCGGAACAATATTAAGTCTTCTGTGAACATGGAATGTCTTTCTAAGTTTTGCTGATTTTTTTTTTATATTGCTTTTCTACTACTATGGCACTAATTTTCACCCAGATCTTTATTATTTCCTTTCTTCTTACATGGGGTTCAGTTGTTCTTTCGTTTCTAGTTACTTAAGGTGGAAGCTGAGTTCATTGGGTGGGTTCCTTTCTTGTTTTCTAATGTAGGCGTTTAGCGTATCCATCTCCCCCTAAGTTTTTCTTTAGTGCAATTTTAGGTATGTTTTGTTTTCATATTTTTCAATTAATAATGCTTTATAATTTTCCATTTGATTTCTTCTTTGATGCATTCCTCATTTACAAGTGTGTTATTTCGTTTCCAAATATTGGGGTTTTCTAGAGATCTTTTATTGCTTCCTAATTTAATTCCACCATGGTCAGAGAATGTACTTTGTATGACTTTAATCCTTTTAAGTTTACTGAGACTTTCTTTCTAAAATTTGTTTTTTTATTTTAAGTGAAATAAAATATTTCACTTAACAGTATTTCACTTAACATGAAATCTGTCCTCTTAACAAATTTTAAATGTACAGTACATTAATGTTGACTGTAGGTATAACATTGTACAGTAGATTTCTAGAGCTTATTTTTCTTTTGCCCGTTTAAAAAATTGTGTTATTTGTCTTGTTAAATGGAAAGACTTCTTTACATATTCTGGGTACAAATCCTTTAACATATACATGATGTGTATTTTCTCCAAGCATGTGGTCTGACTTTTTACTTTCTTAATGGTGTCTTTTGAAGTCCAAAAGTTAGATATTGATGAAATCTAATATATCAATTTGTTTCTTTCACGTATTACACTTTTGGTGTCATATCTAAGAAATCTTTAACCCAAGATCACAGAGATTTTCTACTGTATTCCCCTCTAAAAATTCTGTGCCTTTAGCTCTTACGTTTAGATCTCTGATTCATTTTGGGTTAATTTTCTTCTATCATCTGTGATAGGGCCTGAAGTTCCTCCTTTTGCACATAGATGCTGAATCGTGCCAGCACCATTTTCTTATCAAGGCCATTCTTGCTCCGTGGAAATGTCTTGGCGCCCTGGACCAGTCAGCTAGCCATAAATGTAAGGATTTTCTCCTGGGTCTCAGCTCTGTGCCGTTGGTCTGTGTGTTTATCCCTGTGCCAGTGTCACACCGCCTCAATTATTGTAGACTTATATGAAGTTTAGAAATCTTTTTCATACGTGGTTTAAGTTTTAGTGCTGCTTTAGTTGTATTTCTTGGTCTTATCTCCCCAGTTAGACTGAAAATACACTGAAGATCCAGCTCTGTCATTTCAAATCACCAGACTTCAGGCCAGTTAGCTACAGTTTTTGGACTTCATGCTCCTCATCTGTGAAATAGAAATAAAATCCCCTACCCTTCCTGTGTCACAGAGTCATTGTGAGGATCTGATGAGATAAATGTGGAAACGCTCTAAACTGTAGTTTTTGTGATGGGCAGTGATACTTATTAGGTCCTACCTGTTGTAAGAAAATTTGTATGCCTGCTTTCCTTAAGGTCCTTCATTTTAATCGGGAGTGTGACTTAGGCTTGTAGTGTACTTGATAAATATTTCAAGCATGAAATTAATCCTCAGTAAGTCTAGGGTGTGCACTCATGTCTTTTTATGTGGCGAAGTAACAGTGGGTTTTCTCTGCTCCTCCCTGCTGTCTTCCTCCAGATAACCAGCTCTCATAGAGTTGAGTTGGCACTCATACTCTGATCAGAGGCTTACCTTACTCGTCTCCTCATAAATCGCCTTATCTCGGCCAAGCCAATTGGCACCGTAAGTTGAGCCGGATAAAGCACAGCATGAAGGTGTTCCGATCCGCTTGAAGTCCCATTTGCCCTGACATGGGAGTTGAGCGCAGGAATGCTAACTCTGTCCTCTCTGTAGTTGACGCGGTGCCAGGTTTCACTGTATTGTAGAGAGAACCTCCCAAATGCAAGGTCATTTTCCAAATGAAAATGTCATCGAGGAGGACTCTTTGCTTGATGGAAACCGTGCTCTCTTTCTAAATGGCAGTCTGTAGGGCCTTATCCATCTTGCTCGTCAGCGTTAACGGTTCTGGATCCAGGGCTGATGGACATCCACATCAGCTACTCCATCCACATCAGCTACTCCATCCACATCAGCAAAAGTAAACTTTCTTTGCTTCGGTGGAATGAAAACTAAACTAGACTAAAAAACCTCCCTAGGAAAACTGTTTCTGGTAACTCAGACTCAATCAACCAGCATGACACATTTATAATACAAATGATCTTTAGAATAAAGACCATTAGTCAATAAAAACCCTCAAAATGCCTTCAAAATGAAAAGGGTGTGTGCGCACGTGTGTATGTGTAGACACCATGAATTGAATTACTGCATTCTAATGATTTACACTGGTATTTTATTCATACTGTATATACCTAACTCACATATTAGCATATATGTTATATACTTGTATGTTTAATTCAAGTTGTTTAATCTTTAAGCACGTGCCATTTTTCTTGCTGTGCTGATTAAAGAGAATACAGTGCTTTCTGTTGATGTGTTCAAGGAAGTTAGTGTCTTTTTTCTTTATTCTCCACATTCTTCCCTAGTAGAGTGGAGGATGGGTTTCTGGAGGTGACCACGTGTCCACGTCTAACCCCGGCCGACCTGGCACTGGCCTGTGCTCTGTGTCCCTGGTCCCTGCTCTGCTCACTGGCTCACCAGTGTGTTCCCAGGTGTGTGGTGCCAGCATCCCGGGCTGGTTTCTCCCAGGGCGCGCTTATCTGCACGGGCTTCGGATTCCATCGGTGCCACGAATCCTTTACCACCCGTCCCTCCCTCCCGTCCGCCCCACTCTTCAGGTTCACTGGGGCCCCATCACTGCCAATAAAGGAGAAGGTGCCAGGCAACAGGGGCGTGATACGTGCCTCTGCAAGGGCAGCTTGCGTTTCCCAGACCTGCCCCCTCTGTTCCATCATCGAGGCAACACGAGACATACTTTGTATTTTAATTTATGCGCCTCACAAGTGTCTTCTCTTTGTCATGTTCCTCTTTCCGTTGTTCTCTGGTGAGGTTGCCGTTGGATTGATCTTCGGGTATTGTTTAGTAATGGGGTCTTCGTGGACATGCAGGATTTTCATTTTGTTGTGACAGCTCAGGGTCTTGGTAGCCGGGTGGTAAGTCTTCACTTGCCTCTATGAAGGCTGACAGGGCCCCCTGTCCAGAAGGCTGTAGAGCAGAGGGAGCCCATCACGCACGCATCCCGCAGTTCAGGGCCTCTGCAGCCTTCACTGTCCTGTGGTCCGGGCCAATCCTGGCACTGGACTGTTTGACAAGCAAGTGTCCAGACCAGTATTGAATGCGGCCAGCTCAGTGTCCGCTGTGAAGAGCAGGACCATGAATCATTCGGTCCACTCAGCTGGCTGAGGGCCACCAAGCCGGCGAGCCCCATGCTCCCTGGAGGGGCCCAGCCATCCCCCGGCATCTTGGTCTCATCCTCCTTTCGCCTGCCACCTGGGGTGTGGGGGCCTGACGTGAGCCCCTTGAAGAATGTTGGCTGGTCACCGTGATGGTCACAGGTCTGCTGACCTTTGTGTGCCACGTGTTAGCTGAGCCCATGGAACTGGCTCAGGATGGAGCCCCAGTGTCCCGACATCCTTGTCAGCGTGGGCTCTGCCTCACTCGTCCGTCCACTCCCTGTGCTCTCCTTGTTGGCAGGTCTGATGCTGCTCAGAGAGGACAAGGGAGGAGATGACGGCTCCTAGCCGACGGTGGTGTCGCTGGTGGGAGAGACGAGACCGAGGGATAGAGGAGCGTTGCCACCTATTCCCTTCAGCTCACATTGAAAGTGGAGAGTACGCCAGTTTTAACACATCTCATCTGTTTTTTGTTTGTTTGTTTTGTTTTGTTTTGTTTAAGCTGAGTCATCCTGTCACCTGTTGGCAGCTCAGCGGCTGCTCAGCTCGGGCCGGGACTCGAACCGCTGTTGCTCAGAGCTCACACTCTTGAGCGAGCTCTTAACCCACTGAGCCACTCGGCCGGCCCTCATCTGTTTTTTAAGTTGACTTTATTGGGATACATTGGTTAATAGCATTATGTAGATTTCAGGTGTACAACTTTATAATGCGACACCTGTATACACTCTTATGTGCTCACCACCCAAAGCCTAGTCCCCTGCCGTCACCGTGCATTTGACCCCTTTACCCTCTTTGTCCTCACCCCACCCCTCCCGCTCTGGGAACCGCCATACTGTGGTCTGTGTCTGTGAGTTTGGTTTCTGCTTTCTGTTTGTTGCTTTTGTTTCATATCCCACATAGGAGTGAAGCCATGCAGCTGTTGTCCTTTTCCATGCATTGTATTCCACTTGGCATCATGCTCTCAGGATCCATCCACGTCGTCGCAGTGGCAGCATGTCATCTTTGTATGGCCGGGCCGTGTTCCCTGTGTGTGTACATCTCTGTCCCGCCATCCGCTGAGGACGCTGAGGTTGCCTCCATGCTTCTCACCCTCTTTTCACAGTACGAAGACTGAGCAGATCCCCAACCACCAGGGCTCCGGGACTCGGCGTTTTCTTCTCCAACACTGTCATCTGACGTCAGCAAAGACACAGAAGGCCGCGTGATTTGCAGATGTCGTGAAGATGATTAGTATGATTACTGCAGTATTCGGCAGAATGATTGAATGTATTTTGATATGCTAGACTACAACATGGAAATCAAATTAAATTGTTAACGAGGGTACACAGGAGAGCATACAGTTAAATTTAAAGAAGACGAGGGACACTCAGTAAGGGCCAGGAAAGGGACAGTTGCTTCATGTGGAGAAGACACGGGGGCTGTGGAGGGTCCGAGCCCCTCTGGAACCCACATGTGATGTAGTTGCTGAGACCATTCAATTAGTGTATGTTTTCACTGGTTGTTTCCCCTTAGTCATTTCTTATTCTCTATATTTGTGCTTTCATCCCTTTTTTCTCCATCAAGTTAGCTAGTGGATTGCTGATTTTGTTAATTCCTCCCACCACCAAAAACACCTACAATTTAGATTTATTAGATCTGTTTTTCAATGGAAAAACCTCTACCTCATTAATCAGGTTTTCCCTCAATTATTTCCTTCTTCGTGTTTTCTTTTGGGTTGCTGTGTTGTTGTTTTTCTAGTTTTTATGAGGTGAGATTTATTCGTTAATTTTATTTTTAGTGATAAAAATATTGGTATAATGAATATTTCTCTGATTACTGCTTTAAATAAACCATTCCATAGATTCTGATATGTAGTGTTTTCTTTGTAATTATTTATTTTAAATTCTGTATTTAGTTTGTATTTCCTCTTTCACCTAAGAGTCAGTGATGGGGGTTTTAAATATCCAGGTGCAAGTGCCTTTCGGTTTTTCGGTTTTGTTAGTAATGTATAGTTTTATTGCATTGTGATCAGAAAGTGTTGTTTGCAGTATTTCTACCTTATGGAGGTTGTTGGTGTTTTCTCTGTGACCTAATATATGATCAGTTGTTGTGACTATGCCACAGGTTCTTGATAAGAATGTGTGTTCTCTGTCACCAGGGTTTGGAGTTCAAGATATAGCCATAGGATCTACCTTGATTGACAATGTCAGATCTTCTATCCCATTTTTTGTATACTTGCTCTGCCTCGTACTGAGAATGGTGTATGAAATCGCCCATGATTAGTATGTTTCTAACTGGATCTCCCTGGATCGCCTGCCATCTTTGCAACAAAGGCAGTGGTTGTGTTACTCGGTGCATAGATGTTCATGTACATTATGTCTCCATTGCGAACTGTGGCTTTTAGATTAAATATGTCCTCTTTGTGTTTAACACATTGGGGCTTGATTTCTACTTGGTCTACTGCTTTCTTTTTGTTTTCATTTTCCAGGTGTACCTTTGTCCATCCTTTTTATTTTTAGCCTTTCAGAATGACTTTATCTTAGGTATATCTCTTGTTTACAGCATATAGTTGGGTCTTGTTCTGTGAGCCAAATTAAAAACTTCTTTCTTTTAATAGGTGACTTAAGCCCATTAACATTTATTGATGTGACTAATTTGTTTGCAACTCTATCATAATTTTTTATAATTATGTATATTTTGTTGTATTTGCTATTTCTTTCTCTATGATATCTGTGTTCTTTTCTCGCTTATTGAGATTTTTTAACTTTGGATTTAGACAGATTTGTATTTTGTATTGAAACCTATTTTGATGTCCTTAGAACCTGTTGTATTATTTTACTCTTCACTGTCTGATTTATCAGTTTTTTCTGGTATCCTTTAATACACACCTGTACAATAATGGCTTAGATATTAATCAGACTTTTTCTACTTTGCCTCTCCCTTCATCTCCCATATTTTAGTTGCCAAATCCCACCTTTGTTTCAGTCTTAGATGTACATCTAAATAACTGTAAATGCTCATCAAAATCATTTTGCTGGGATTTTCCCAGTTACCACTTGGTTAGATAAAGCTTATCCTCACATAGAATCCTCAGGAAGTACTGATGGGTATAGTAGGGCTGTAGTATTCTCTAAATTCATGTATGTTAAAATGTTTTTCATAGTCTTGATAACAAAAGGCAGCTTACTGGATTTAAAATTCTTTTTTTTTTCTTCAAGATTTTATTGGGGAATTGGGGAAGAGGAACAGCCAAGTTGTTGTCCTCCAGTCTTAGTTGCGGAGGGCGCAGCTAGCTCAGCTCCAAGTCTGGTCGCCACCTGGTTGCCCGTCGGCAGCTCAGGGCCGCTCAGCTCAAGGTGTTGTGTTCAATCTTAGTTGTGGGGAGGTGCAGCCCACCATCCCATGCAGGAGTCGAACCTGCAACCTTGTTTTTAGGAGCACGTGCTCTCACCATCTGAGCCACCCTGCCACCTGTTGGCAGCTCAGCGGCGGCTCGGGTGCAGCTCACTGGCCCATGTGGGAATCGAACTGGCGGCCCTGTTGCTCAAAGCTCACGCTCTTAACCATCTGAGCCACTCGGCCGGCCCAGGATTTAAAATTCTTGGTTCATTCTTTCTCTCATTGAGTTGTTTAAAAGTGTTGCTCCATTGTTGTCTTACTTATGTGTTGGCTTCACAAAGTCTGATACCAGTCTCGTTCCTTTGCACGTTCATTGATCTTTGTGCCCAGCCAGGGACCTTGAGGATTTTATCTTTATCTTTGAAATCTCGTAGCTTTATTAGCATATGTCTCAGAGTTGATCATTCTGGGTTGATTCCCCAGGTACCCTGTGAACCTTTTCATTTTAAGATTCAGTACTTTTTCTATTTCTGGAAAGTTTTCTTAGATTATAGTTTTAAATATTCCCTCTGCTCCTTTATTTTGTTCTCCTCTTTCAGAAACTCTGACTTATGAGTGTTATTCCTTCATCTTCCATTCCTGCTGCTTTATTCTTTACTCTTTAATTCCTTTTTAAATGTCATTTTCATTCTGTCCATTATATTCCTATTTTTCCTCAATGCCCTTTATTAATTTTCATTTGAATTCATACTCTTTGGGCACTTTATAATTTTTTCTTCATTTCTGAAATAATTTCATTTTTTCTTTTCATTACTTTCCTGAGTTCATTCAGCTCTTTCTCCCTTTCTCTGTTTTTTGTCCCCTTCTGCTTTCAATTTTACATTTCTAATTCAAGGTGATTTTTCATATCCTCATGTTTGTTTGAACGTATTATGTTTTTAGAGTACTGAACAAAATTTTCTTTTGATTCATGATTGTTTCGGGGGGGAAATTTTTAAGGTATTGGTGTTTTTAGCAGATCACTAGTGTGCTGGCACCTCTTTTGTTAGTCGGGCCAAGTCCCCAAGCTGCAGGTGGCTGCGGCCGTGTCGTGTGTGTTTAGGTGACTAATGGGAGAGGCGTGTAGACCCTCGTGGCATTATGGTCGTCTTTGCTCGTGAGACCCTGAACTTGCCCTCTTTTCCCCCTTTTTATCTTCACCAACCAACTACCACAGGGTGCTTCTTCCTTCCTCTTGCTTTTTCCCCCAGAAGCTATGAGTTCTGAAGCCTGTCTCTTTAAATGGTATCTGTTCCTTTAAAATGTGTGGACTTTGAAATCCCTTCCCTGAGTCCATGCTCTGGTCTGCGCAGGTCCGTTCATGGCTTTTTCACGTTTGTTGTGGACTTTGTGGTGGGGGGGCATAAATCCCTCTCACCCTCTTTGCTAGTGCCCCTCCTCTGTCCATCACAGTTTTTCCTTCTGCCCTTGCACTCCACAGAGCCCACTTCGGTGGGCGTTGGGGGGGCACACTTGAATTTGGCGGTGTTTCTATCTTTATTAGCCTTATTTGCAGATTTCGGCATTCTCTGTCTCTTAAGTTTTACCCAGGGTGTGGTTAGATGTAGAATTTCTGGTTTGCCTTTCTGTAATTTCATGTCATTTGGTGAGAATTGTAGGGAGGTGGGTGACAGCTGTGCACTGCCCTTGTCCTCAGCCACCTGGGGGTCAAGCTTAGCCCACGAAATTAGAATAATCTGAGTGGTTTAAGGGGCTCAGGAGTCAACATTTTTCATTTTAATCTTTAAGTATCTGTTTTACGGCATGTTAGACAATAGTAAAACTAATGGTCTAAACTCCTGATACAAAGTTTCTGTATTGAATAAATCCATTAAATAAGAAGGAGTCAGTTTAGAAAATATTAAATAAATAATAGTACAGACAAACACATGTGGCACAAATCATAGCAGTGGTTTGCAAGTGACTGCAGGAGCTGGGAGCCGCTGGTGTTCCAGCCACGGTGCCCGGCTGGGGCAGGAGCTGCCCAGCGGCGGGGCCTGGGCCGGCCCAGGGATTCGAGGCGCTGGTGGCCTGGGAAGGTGGGGCTCCGTGGCCATTTGCAAAGGTCCTCCTACCTCTGTCAGCATAAACAGTGTTACCTCTCAAAATACACGAAGTCCTGGAGCGTTGAGAGTGAATAATGTTCTCCTTTAGCATTAGAGGATTGTTTTGATATTTATCTTCCTCAATTCAGGGACGCAAAAACCAAATGATAACTTTCCCAAAGGTTACCAGTCATGAACTGTGTTTGCAACTTTTGAAATCAAGTTAATTTGCTCTAAAGTGTCAGTAAGAGAAAGAATTATTCACATGCGAATTATTCCTATTGTATTAAGAAAGTAGGTAATGCAACACGGGGCAAAATATGCTGAAGCAGATAACTAGTTTCTTGAACAAAATTTATAGGTTTTGTACATTTTCAATATCAATAAACCAGTCACAATAGTTTATTACAAGAGTTTTGGCCAAAATTGTTAAAATGACTATTTTAAATCTGTAAAGCTAAGTAAATATCACATAATGCAGGCAATAATGAGGTTATACATAATTGATGGCGGTTATTGCTGAAGGTAAAGTTTCAAGTCATCTCCTCAGATGTCCTATAAACTTTCCCCATTCCGCAGGGGTCTGTATTTGCCGCCGAAGTTTTCAGAAAGCAAACTTAATTAGAGTGTTGTGTGCTTTATGAGGCCATCTGAAGTGAGATTTTGTTGTTTCAGAAACGGGCACGCAGGAGCTTCGAAGCAGCTGTACAGGAGTGGGGCTGCCCCCCAGGCAAGGCCAGCGTCCTGGGGTCCTGGGGAAGCGAGGAGCTGGCCAGGCCGCCCGGAGGCCACCTCTCTGCAACGAGGCCAGACATTGGCCAGGGGCCACCACGTGTGGGGGTAGGTTCCTGTTCCTCCCACACCAGCTGGGAACCCATTTAAATATTTTAATAAAAAGTGTAAATAACCATTGTTCTGATACATCTGCGGCTGTGATTTGTTAAATAGATTCCTCCGAGCGGCGGAAGGAGCGTGGCCCAGCCTTGCCCGAGATGTATTGCAGGAGAATCTGTAAGTGCATTAACCTTCTTGCTGTGACATAAAAGATAGACTTGTTCTTAAATATTAGATCCATAAAACAAAGTTAATAAAAATGGCAATTACGTTTCTAAGGAATGAGGGATGTAAATAAAAAGGTGCAGATTGATTTAAGCTTTTCTTAGCATTCTACTGGGGTGCAAGCTAATTTGTTTCCAGCTTCAAGTTGGAAATAGAAATGGAAAATACATTTAAAATTCTTTCTAAAAGCAGGACTCAGGGAAGGGAACAGGCCATGGGACAGGGTGTCGCAGAGATCTTTTCAGGGCTTCTGGGAGAAAAGCCCTGCCCTCATTTCAATATCCAAATAGAATCAGCGTTGTTTTTTCTTATCTCTGTTTAAGCTTTTCTGTCCTGTTTCCATAAACTTCCCATAAACCACACATTTCAGAAGGAGAAATGCAGTAGTCACACCATTAATTCACAGTAAAGCGAGGTCTAACGCTGCCAGAGTCAGTCTCAGCCTCCTGCATCAGGCAGAGCATCATAAAGGATACATTAGCATAATAATACCTTTGTTATTAATTTTGAGCTTATTTAAGAACAAGTTAATATATCTTTGATAAGCTCTGTAATTCTTGGGGTTTTTTAAATTTAAAATTTGGAATCTTAATACTGTAATAAAATAGAATTGTGTTTAATTCCATACAGAAACCAGGAGTGTGTGTGCGAGTGTGTGCACGTGTGTGTCTGTGTATTTCTGCTATTGCCCCCTAAAGATTTTTAGAGAAATGTATTGCTCTGTTTTTGATAAGCGAAAGATTGAGTCCATAAATTAGAGAGCTCTTCAACGGACACATTGCAAGCTCCTGTATTTTACAACGATAGCAATGAGCTTGTTTTAAACCAAGAGCTGGGACTGTGGCAGTTGTCACTCGTGTGAACCTCTGATTATCTGAAGTCGGTAGCCAAGTATAAAACAGAGCCTGGTGTCGGGGTCACTCCCGGAAGGTGTGCGGCTCTGCCTCCGGGAGCATCTTGCGGGTTCTGTGGCGTCTCTGGCAGAGGCCTTCCTGCACCGTGGGGGAGCCAGGGCCCCGCAGTCTGAACTCACTGTGTTCAGGCTGACTCATGTAACTGCCAAACAGACCCTGCAAGGCAGTGAGATAATAGTCACCTTGAGAAATACGACCGCGTTCTGGGCAGTGGCATTAATGCTGGGGACCTTCCGTGTCCCCATCCCACGCCAGGGGAATGTGGGGCCAACCCTGGGAGTGAAGCATGGATTCTCGGTGCCTTGAGAGCTTGTGTTCTGACATGCATGACGTAAAGGAAAAAAAATTTGGCTCAAGCAACTGATTGGATCATTTTAGCTAATATTCTGTTTGAACAACAGTACCTATTTGATTAGGGTTTTTCCTTCCTTTGTAATTCCCCAAGCTGCCTCTCATATGTTTCATAGGAAATGAATCTATGAGCAGAAAACCTATATTGATATGTAAATATATCATTTTTTGGTTAATGCTTGATATTCTTTTTCATCTAAATTTCAGGAACTGACTTTAAAAAATCAGTTTCTCTTTATTTGTAGTTATTTTCAATAAAATTTCACCGAGGCTTGGGTGATTTAATATTTACACCCACCATTTCTAAGTCTTATGTAAATAAAGATTGAAATGTGAATTTGAAAAGTCACACCTCTTGATATTTGAACAGACTATAGCTGCATATATCTTCTTTTTCTAATAATATGGCTAGTTTCCCTCCTAAGCTTTTAAAATAATAAGACACTATTTTTGTATTCTAGAGCATCAAAAGTTCAGTGTTAAATAAAAAGCAAATAGTATTTTTAGCAATGCAGGATCCCAGGGAGTAGCACTTAGCACAGATCACCGGCGGGCCGTGGCCCCCTGTTTCAGACGGCTTCATCAAACATGCAGCTCTGTGCGTGCACAAGTGTGCCCCGTTTATACACGAGCACCCACCCCCACCCAGTCCCTGGAACTGACCCAGGTGGCGACCTGGGGGTAGTTGGCGTGGAATTCCTAGCAGGAAACTTGCGTGTGATTCTCAGCTTATTTGGTGTTTCCTGCAGCTCCTTATCCCTTCTCATCCTAGTCCCCTGAGGTATTTCTGACCCCGGTGGCTCATCTGATCAGCTCTGCTCTGAATTCTCAGCGTGGCTGCCACAGCTTGGTGCCTGAGTGCCTGTTGTCCTGTTCCTAAGCTTTTCCTTGTTTTTTTTCGTGAATCATTTCTCACCAATGCGAGGTCTTGACTTCTCACACACGGAGCACGTTTTCCGTAGACCTTCGCAGACTCCCTTTCCACGTTGGCGTATCGCTCTCTTCTCTGTCTGATCCCTTCCAGCTCATCGTAGTTTCTTACAGTCATCACTGTTCAGGCTCAACTCACAGTCTAAGTTACTTAGAAAAGCACCTCTTCCGAGTCCTGAGTCACCTGCTCATGTTACTGACAGATGGGATGAAACTGTCCTCTGCTCACGTGGTGGGATGCGTGGTGGGATGCGGCAGTGTCATTCAGAGTGTCCACCCCTTCCCCCAGGGCCAGGCTGCCCTCTGCTGGGCACCATCCCGCGCTCCAGGTCCAGAAGCAGCCGATTGTCGCCGTCACTGGCGGGCCTCCTTCTCGGGCCAGCTCAGCCTGTGGGGTCCAAGTGGCACAGCAAAATCACGCCATTCTTTGCAAATTTAAACCCATTAAGTGAAACCTAACGAGGCTGCCAACGATCTCCAAAGTTAAAAAGACACGTGAAAAGGGGGTGGCACTATGAGGCAGGAAACTACAGGAAGAAGAGATCTAGAATGCTGGTTAGGGGAGGTGCTGTCCCCTCAGCCCTGCGTTTTCCCAGTGGCACCTGCGCTCTGACACTCGAGCTCCCCAGCGCTGGAGTCCCTAGGGGGAGGGGGCTGCCCTCAGGTTTTAGTGGGTCAGTGTGAGGGTCAGGTGCCCGTTTTCCCTCAGCCCCATGCCCAGCTCTCTCCCGTGCTCTGTGGTGGAGACTGCCTTTCTGGACTCCCGCCTCTGGTTTCTGACACTGGACAGAAGCGTGGTGGGAGGGTGAGGAGAAAACAGGGCCTTTCTCCCCCTCCTCCCCACCCCACGGGCAGCCTCAGCGCCTCCCTCCAGGGTCGCAGTCCTGCAGGGTGGTCCCAGCTCGTACCGGTGGGTGCCCGGGCTCTGGCCACACCCCCCTCCTGTGTCCTCGCAGCCCGAGGACGGGGTTTCCTGATTCGGGACTGTGGGGCTGCCTCACCCCCCGTGTGGCTTCTCTTGTCTCCCCGTTTGTGTAGTTGAATCTCATGTTAAACTCCCTCTGTTGGAAATATCTAGATAGGTTTCTGTTCTCTGCCTGGACGCTGCCTGGGCTAATGGGCTGTGAGTGGACAAATTCCCTTGGCTCGGGGAGATGAGCTTGCCCTTTGAAACATGGGACTTGGGGTCTTTGCTGCCACCTCAGGCTCAGCTTCTCAGTCTCCAGCCCAGTGCGTGGGGTGCTGGCAGAGCCAGTCCGGCTGTAAGTCAGACGGGCATGTGACGTGGAAAAACCCCGGCGGGCCCTCGCATACTGCCCGCCGCTGGTGGTCCTTTGCTTTCTTTTACCTGGAGTTCCTGGGCTTTACCCAAACTGGTAGTGAATTGCCACCTGGAAGCCAGCATGGAAACATGCTTTTGTTGGTGGTGTAGACCGGCCCCACCACCACCTCCCAACAAATTGATTTCGGCTACTGGCCTGCTAGTCCGTGCTGAGGGCAGACACTAAGGGAGTGGTTTCGGCAAGCCTCTGTCTTTCTCACCTTTTGACCTTGGCTCTCCTGCCCGACCGCGGCAGGGGTGGGTCGGGAAGAGCAGTGGGCGCTGCTGGAGCAGAACCGGAAGTCTGGGAAGGGGCCTTCGTTCCGAGCCTGGGGTTTGGTTCGTGTTTCCCCTGCAGGGGCAGCGGCAAGAGCCCAAGTGTGACTGCTATTCGGATTCTAAATGGACATGTTTTATGTTTTTCTTTGCACTTCTTTTATCTCCATGTAGGTGAGCTTTATAATCCTTGTTCTGTTTCATTTGCCTGTGAGCACT
The DNA here is from genome assembly GCF_001890085.2 of Hipposideros armiger. Taxonomy (NCBI): domain Eukaryota; kingdom Metazoa; phylum Chordata; class Mammalia; order Chiroptera; family Hipposideridae; genus Hipposideros; species Hipposideros armiger. Next base: position 2,028,295 of record NW_017731435.1, read on the forward strand.
GCACTGGACAGGCGCAGACCAGGCAGGGCGTGGTGGAAACAAGGTCTCTGCCTCTCTCCTGCGCCTGCAGTGACAGCAAAGGCTGCCTGTGCTTGATACAGAAGGCCAGGTGTTAAGCTGGTGACAAAGGCCGAGGCCGACAGTGTCGCGTTCTGACCTAGATGGCGAGAGCGCGGTGTGCAGGGGTTTGCTCTTCGTGTCTTGTTTCAGCTGCAGCTTGTTCCTATCAGCCCTTGATTCTTACGTCCTGAGAGAAGCAAGTGCACTCGTGGAGGGGTCAGCGGGAACTTCATTGATCGTCCAGAAGAATCAAATTGTGCTCATGCATTTTTCCTCTTGGTTTGTCAGGGATCCTGGAGTTCATCAGCCTAACCCCGTCAATTTACAGATAAGGAAGATGAGGTCTGTAGGGGTTAAGTGATCGGCCTCCCAGGCTCCCACTCTCACTGCCGCCCTCCCCTCCTGCTCTGCACTGTGTGTGTTTACAGCCCGTGGGCCGGCATCAGTCCCCGCCCTGGGGACAGAGGCCTCTAATGCCCCGCCCCCGCAGAAGTGCAGCAGCAAGATTGTCGATTTTCATGGACGTCGTCCCCAGACACCATGAGACATGAAAGCTCCTTGGCTAAGACGCAGAGCAGAATTATTCAAACTGTGGAAGAAACAACTGGCCAAGAGGAGCGTTTGGCTGTGTTAGTGGCCAAATGTGAATCCCAAAATAGATGAGTTTGAATTGACTCGCTGACAAAATTTTCACATTGAGCTTCTGACAGTAAATGTTTTTTCTGAAATATGGATACCAGAAAAATAGCGTTATTTAACAATTTTAACTTATTTTGATCATTTCCAGGCTTGACAGGAACAGAAAGCCTTCAGGTGACAGGAAGAACAAAGCAAAAACCTCTTTCTCTAGGAATAAAATATCTGTTAAACTATGAGGAGATGGTAAAATAGAATAAAAAAAGTTAGCACTTTAAGAAAAGTGCAATGTAGACGTCTTAGAAGCATGTTAGACTAAGCTAATGCAGTATGTCCCCTTCCTGCTACAGATGAAAACATGAAATACACAGTTAATCGTATAAGTGAAGAGAAACAAAAGCAGAGCAGCAGCTGCCGAACACATCCCTGTGCTGCCCTTGGGTCTTGGCCTTTGTTCGGTTTACTCTTACATTGGGCCCCGGGACGGGGGGCTAGAATTCTAATGTCCAGAGATGGCTGTGACTTTGGCCAGTGAAGGTGTGGCAGCTAGAATTTGGACTCTTGCCTAAAGTTCAGAGCCTTGAAGAACTGCCTGTACTTTAAAAGGGGCTTAGAAATTAAAGTACCAGGCCCTGCATGGGTGCAGGCTCCAATTTATTCTATCTCTGTGGTATAAGAACCAAAAGTCAGCATTAACATAAAGATAGCTGCAGCTATTGAGGTCCTTAAGGTCTTGGATGGTGGCAAATGCAGCATCACCCTGTAGGCCTCTGCCACTCAGAGCTCAGGGTGGAAGAACTGCTCCGAGGATGAGATCACCAGAAAAAAGACCCACAGAGACAATCACCATGCCCGGAGCGGGGAGGGGGTCAGGGACTCCAGCAACAGGAAAATAGAAACCGCCAAGAATCCGAAATAATAAGGAAACTGAAGTTCACTATAAAAGTATTTTGATTTTAAAAAGTGTTTGAAGAAGAAAAATCCATAATGAAAGAAGAGGACAGTATTGAAAAAGTAATTGGAAGGTTTTTAAAAAAGATCTTTTAAAAGTAAATGATATGGTCATTGAAGTTAAAGGGGGGAAAAATCATTAGGTTAGACACAGTTAAAGACAGAATTAGTGAATTAGAAGATAGATCTAGGGAAATCATCCAAAATACATCCGAGAGAGAAGGAGATACACACTATGAAAGGGCGATTAGGAATCATAGGGGCAAGAATGGGAGGGTTCACTAGGAAATCCAGAAGAAAGGAATTTAGAATGGGAGACGGAAAGATTTGAAAAGAAAAATGACTTTTGAAAAGGTAATGGGCTGAGAATTTCCTAGAATTGAAGAAAGCCAAACAATGTGAAGCAGAAGAACAGGGTGAGGAGCATCACCTATGGACTGTCAGGTACATTATGAAGCTGTGATCATTAGATGATGTGTTATTGGCCCAGGAATAGACAAATAGACCAATGAATAAACATGCACTTATGGCAGTTTGATACCTTACAGAGAAGATAATCAAATCAGTTGGGAAGGACGAGGCACTCTATAAATTATGGTAGGGCAATTGGCTAGCCATATATGAGGAAAGATAAAATTAGATTTCTGCCTCACACAAAAATCAATCCTGGAAGGTGGGGGAAGATTAAAGAACCTAAATGTGGAAAAGAATAAAAAAAAACAACCAAAAAAAAAACAACCCAAAACTTGAAACCTTTCAGTAGAAAACGTAGAATACCAGCTCTTACAATTAAGTTCAAGACTTTGTTGCAACAATGTTGCTAACTTTGTTTGCTATCAGAGGGATTATTCATTATGAATTTGCACCAACTGGACAAACAGTGAACCAGGTTTACTATTGGGAAGTGCTGAAAAGGCTGCATGAAAAAGTTAGATGACTTGAACTTTTCGCCAACAATTCATGGCTCTTGCATCACGACAATACATGAGCTCACACGGCACTGTCTGTGAGGGAGTTTTTAGCCAGGAAACAACTGTGTTGGAACATTTTCCCTACTCACCTGATCTGGCCCCCAGTGACTTCTTTCTTTACCCAAAGATAAAGAAAATATTGAAAGCAAGACATTTTGATGATATTCAAGGGTAATATGACAACAGCTCTGATGGCCATTCCAGAAAAAGAGTTCCAAAATGGCTTTGAAGGGTGGACTGATGAGGCACTGGCGTGGGTGCATAACTTCCCAAGGGGAGTACTTCGAAGATGACCATAGTGATATTCAGCAATGAGGCATGTAGCACTTTTCCTAGGATGAGTTTGCGACCTTAATTGTCAGACCTCGTATATTTATGAAGTCAGGTAGATTTATAAAATGTAATAAACCCAGAGCATTTATTTTAATATATTTGACTGTGTGCATTAAGACACAGTGCATGTCAGAATTCCCCCCATCGCTATTTAAGAATATGTCCTGAAGCAGGGAAGATATTTACAACACACAAAATAGAAAGTAGCAGATAAATGGGGAGAGTATATGAATTCGCAAGAGAAGAGGAAACCCAGCTAGTCAATAAATGTAAGTGGATGTTTAACCTCATTAGTAATTAAGGGCATGCACATTAAAGCATCAAATTAGCAAAAATAAAAATGATCGTGTGGGTGAGGACGTGGAGCTGAAGGATCTGCCCTCTTTATTGGATGCAGTATACATTGGCACAGTGAGTTGGAGAGCAAATACCTAGTAATGGGGAAGGTGGGTGTTCCCTGTGACGTAGACGTTTTAGTCATAGGTGTGCACCCTAAGAGATGCCCTGGGGAAAGCGTGCAAAATAATTGTTGTAGCATTGTTTGCTTAGCAAAATGCCAGAAACAACCTAAATGTCAGTTAATAGGAGAATGAATAAATGAATTGGGCTATATTTATTCAATGAGATACTATACACAGCAGTGAAAATGAACGAACTAAAAAACAACTATAGAAGGATATGTGCAGAACAATACTATTTAGATACAATTTTAGACATGTAAAACGTCGATACATATTGAATAAAATACTAAAAACATACCTGAGAATAAACGTCAAGTGCCGGAGGATGAGGTTTATGCCTGCTGAGGGAGTGAGGGCTCCGAGGGCGTTGCGGGCGTTGCGGTCGTAGCTGCACTGCTGTAGCTCTTCAGCCGAGTGCTGGTTCATGAGTGCTGCCTTCATTGTGCACACTTTTCTATTTGCCTAAAGAATCACGGTGAGGGCCGGCCGAGTGGCGCGATGGTTAAGAACTCACTTGGGATGCCAGAGGGCCCCGGTTCGGATCCCACATATGAGGGCCAGTGACACTGCCCTCCACAGCTAAGAGGCTGAACAACAGCTCAACCTGGAGCTGGGCTGCCATGAGTTGCCGGCGACGGCGTGGGCTGCAGTCCCTGTGGCAGTGGATTGCCATGGGCTACCGTGTGTGGCCAGCAGCCAGCGTGAGCGGCCAGCAGCCAGCGTGAGCGGCCAGCAGCCGCAGTGAGCGGCCGTCCAGAAGCCGGCGACTGATCTGCCTCGCCAGAGAAGAGCGCAATGATGGTGCCAACTTGGGCCAGTGAAGCAACATCCTCCACAACTAGATTGAAGAACAAAACGACAGCAACTTGCCTGTTCCCCTTTCCCCAATTTCCCAGCACTGTTCCCATGCCCCCAATTCCCCAATAAAAAAAATCTTTAAAAAAAAAAAAAAAAAAGAATCACGGTGAGTCTTGGGCATGATATACCCACACATCCATCATCATGGTGAAACTGAAGAACGTTACAGACAAAGGAAAAATCTGTGGAGCTGCTAGAGAGAAACGACTGATTATCCATGAGGGGACAATAATTTGACAACAGACCTCTCCTTAGTAACAGACACTAGGAGACATTGGAGTAGCATCTTTGAAACAATAAAGGGACTGCCTGTGTGGGCATGTGGGCTGGCATACAGCTGGACCATCCCAGGTGGTTTTACAGGTTAAAAATAAATCCTATGTGAAGAAACGTGGATGACTTAACATTGGAAAAACGACTACATTGTCTGATCAAAAAAGAGAAAATAAAGGATCATCTTAATAGATGTAGAAACAGTGTTCAGTTACCTGCAGATCCCATTCGTGATAAAAACTTAGCAAACCAGAAATAGACGGGTTTTTCCTGATAAGGGTTAAGGGACAGCGTACTGAGTGGAAGCATTTCCACTGATGAAAACAAGGCAGGTCTGCTTGCTGTCGCTCCGCTTGGCGTACTAGGATTCCTGGCTAGCACAGCGAGACGAAAAAGAAACAACTGGGAAGGAAAATAGAATTGGAAAGGAAAAAACTACATTGTTGTTTCTAGATGATATAATTCTCTACATAGAAAATGTAAGAAATGTACAGATAAACTACTAGAACTAACATTCATCAAGGTTGTTGAATGTAAAATAAACATTCAAAAACAGACGTATTCATTAGTAACAATTTATTAGAAAAAAAATCCCATTCACATTATTTCTTCATGTGGATTTGAGTTAAAGATCTTGTGTTCTTTTATTTCAACCCGAAATGGTTCCCCTTCAGTATTTCCTGTCCGGCAGGTCTACTAGTGACATTTTCTCTTTGTTTACCTGGGCGTGTCTTAATCACTCCCCGTTTTGAAGAATAGCTTTGTTGGCTATAGAATTCTTAATAGATGATCTCTCAGCACTTTGAATGTGTCGACTCACTGACTTCTGACTTTTGGTGAGAAATTAGCTGTTAATCTTATTGAGAATCCCTTGGGTGTGATATGTCTTCTCTCTGCTTTCAGAATTCTTTGGTTTTTGACACTTAACGATGATGTGTCTATGTGTCTATCTCTATGGGCTTATCCTAATTCATTGCGCTTCTTGGATGTGTAGATTTATCATTTCCATCAATTTTGAGAAGTTTTGGCCATTGTTTCTTCCACTAGTCTTTCTACCCATTTCCTTCTGAGACTCCTGTTGTGTAAGACTTAGAGGCAAGGCACAGCTAATTTCTGACTGTCAGGTCAGAGGCCCAGGGCCTGGACACGTCCCATCAGACTTGCCCTGATGTCTGGTCCGTGTCATCGGGCGTCTGCAGTCCAAGGACTCGAGACCTCACTGGACCACCCTTGTCTGGCTCAGGGGCAGCACGGCTCTGCTGTGAGAGGGCCATGGAGTGGCCGGAACGCACTGAGAGGAGTAAAGCCATGTCAGGGGACAGAGCATTGGGTGGAAGGTTTAAACGAGCAACTTCTGCAGGTTCTTCCGTGTTAAAGATTCCAGATCTCGGACATCATGTTATGTGGCGTGACTCTGTCTAATTGTCCCCAAGTCTTATCCATTCTGCCTCCAAAAAACATGTCCTCAGACATATCCCGACCAGCAGGGAGGTGGGGGTGAGGCAGGAGTGAGACATCTCAGTGAAGACCTTTTTTTAAAAAAATCATTTTTTTTTGAGCCATGTGACAGTGCTGGTGACAATGATGATGAAGATGATGACAATGAAATTAACTAAAAACCATTGTCCATCCCACCTCACCCCCGACTCACTGTCTGTCCAGAGACAGGCCCCGTTTTCTCTGGGTTCTTGCCTCCTGACCCCGCCCACTGCACCCCTGGCCCACAGCACCCAGGCTGAGCCCCCCAAGTGTCCTCCTGACCTCGCCATCACAACTCCTGTACTCTGAGCGGCCCTTCCCCACCTGGGGTCCTGCTGCTCAGGTCTCATGACGAGAGTTCCCTGGCCCAAGAAGTTCGAGAAATGCATCCTTTCCCCACTTTTTGGAGATTTGATGTACATTGGACTGTTAAAGACCCTGAGAATCACAGTAAAGAAACCTGTTTAATTTTGTTCAGTCTAGTGTTTCCACAACGTCCCTTGGTAAAGGGGCGCCTGTCACACATGGACTCCAAGACTATTTGGGGAACAGGCCTGATGACTAAATTCAGTGCCTGATTCACCATGGTGCTTGGGGCCTTTCGCAGTCTGGGCACAGCCTGACTCCCAGGCAGATGTCCTGTCGCTGCCCGTGGGTGCCGTCGTCATGAACATTCTCTGGTGCTGGAACATTCTGACCACATGCTGTGCTCACTGCCTGGGGTCCCCTCTCCCACCTTGTCAGAGTCCACCCACCTTCCGCTGTGGCAGGCCTTCCCCAACCCCTCAGTAGCAGAGTCGGTGCCACCACAGCGTCTCGTCCCCACCGCCCGAGTGAGCCACCTGTGTAAAATGGGCCGTGAGCTTGGGGACTGCTTCCCCTGCTGGCAGGAAGACACGAGTCTCTCCTGTTGGGTCCCCATGGCTCAGGGCAGCACCTGCCTTCCAAGAAACGGGGATGCCGTCGTTGGCGGACTACTCTGAGGCTCTCCCCGCCGCCCGGCCCACCCCGCCCTCCCTGGCCTCGGCTGGCCCCAGGAGTCCACTGCCGTCAGTGTGTGGTCTTGGAGAGCAGGGCTGCACCGTTGGCCTCTGGCCACAGAGCCTTGCTGTTCTTCGCTGGTGTAACGGCCAAGTGTAACAAAGGTTTCTGAAAGCTGGACGAGACCTCGTTTCATGGTGGCACAGTGTCTGGCCACCTGTCTGCCATCAGCCATCTGGCTCCCCCAGTTATTTGTACAGTGAAGGTGAGGAGCCCCTGGTGGGGACGGTGACAAACCTGCGTTACTTCCATCCACATCCCAGCCTCCAGAGAGGGGCAACTGCACTGGCTCTGACTCCCAGTTCAGTACCGAGGATTCGGTGCTTAGGAGACGGCATGGTGTGGAAGTCCCATTTCCTGAATGCTTGGATGAGCTAGCTTCTCTGTCTCCTTTTCCTCAGAACCAAGAAGAGAAGTAACATGTATGAGAACATTGTATGTAAGAGTCACTGTGGAAGTTCTTATATATCTTAATTATAATATTTTTATATTTACAGGCACACCTCGTTTTGTTGAGCTTAGCTTTATTATGCTTCGCAGATACTGCATTTTTTACAAATTGAAGGCCAGACCCTCCACCAGCAAAAGATTAGCACTCACTGAGGGCTCAGATGATGGTTGGCAGTTTTTATCAATAAAGCATTTTTTAATTAAGGTATATAGTGTTACACACGTAATAGACTGCAGTGTAGTGGAAACACTTGTGTGTGCACGCTCGTGTAATGGGCTGTATTGCAGCTCTCGCGGTGTCGCGGTGGTCTGGGACAGAGCCCACGCCTGGCCGAAGTGTGTGTGTGCACTGCGTACATGCGCCTCGCTCACCCGCGTCGGCCCAGCCACGCTCCAGCCACGGCGTGTCAGTGAGATGACCTGAGCGAACGGAAGTAATCCCCACAATGTGCTCCTTTATCGTTTTAGGGACACTTCAGCCACACCGAGAATCGATAGACGATGCGAACAGGAAAAGGAAGATTCCAGTTTGAGTTCTGATCCCCCATGTGGCGCGGATGTAAATCTGCCATGGATGGATGTGGGCGTCCACCTTTTGTCCCAGTCAGGTAACCCACGTCCTCCACGCTTAGCCAGGAGGACCCTGTCACTCCACAGAGCCTGCAACCTTGCTGGTGCTCGCTAAGCTCCTCCCGCTGTGTCCTGGTCGAGAAGGAGACCAGGCGTCATGGAAAAGTGTTAACAATTCACCGTCAAGCTTCCTGTGAGGCTTGAGAACCTGTGGCTTATGGAACCAAATCCAGAGGTAGCCCCGCTTTGGTGCTTTTCAGGGGGTTTCTCTATGTATCCAGGGCTGCTGTGTGCTCCTTTTTAATGAAAAGACCTATTTTTATATTTAAAATGTTCTCTACTCTTGAACTGCATTTTGCTGAATGCCAGTGTCCAGTCTGTGTGATTCTCTAGCTGGAGTTATCAAGCACAGGACCCCTTTGATATTAAAATGGAAGTTTCTCATTTTCTCTTGGGTTTTCACTGTATCGTCTCACTGTGGAGCCTGGCGTCATTTTCCCCACGTCTGAAGGCTTCCTGGTCGCTGACAGACAAGGTCCTGACGACCCGCTGGGTCACAGGCCTGCGCTCAGGTCCTCCTCCATGAAACCAGAGGTGGGGCGCAGGCCCTGTGCTCTCGCGCTTTCATTCCGTTATCCGCGTTGGCGGGGTGTCCGCAGCGACCGGCCAGCAGCGCCGGCTGTGAAGAGCCCAGCCCGTAGACAGGCCTGGTGTGCGGTCTCGGAGGGGATTTCATGCTGGAAAGACAGGAGCAGGTGCTGGCGGGAAACCGGAACACCGCCGGCCGTGCTGTGGCTTATTATCCAGAAGCACGGGACACGCTGCCGCGTGGCAGCAAAGGAAGCCACGCCCCTGCCCCCAGCACCTCTGGAGGCCACTGGCCATTTACCCTGAACAAGGTCACAGCTGTGACAGATGCGGGAGCGTCCTAGGCCGAGAGAAAGTGTTGACATTTGTGGCCTTAAAATACATATTTTAAAAGAGCTTCACTTGGCTGCTCTCTTTTCAAAATGAGATACACACCTTAATTTCTACAGAAAAGATGAAGTCTCAGATTCGCGACATTTTCTGCTTTGTGCGCCAGCGCTTCCTTGCCCCTAACTCACAGGTTGAGTGTCCGCATGGCCGTGGTGGGCGTTCTGGTCGTTGAGCGGCCCGCAGCTCGGCCCAGCGCGCTGCCTGAATCGGAAGCTGTTTCGTACAGAAGACGCTCAGGCAGCGTCCTGCCCGATGGAAGACGCCGCTTTAGAGTCGGGCAGACGGTTCCGGTCTCAGCTCCGCACGGCGTCCAGCGTGTGAGCTCGGTCGGCCCCTTGTCTACGAGCCTCACGCTCCCATCTGTGAAATGGGGATGGTGAGCCCCAGGGCTTGTTGCAGGAAACTCAGGGAGGGACGCAGAAGGCCTTGGTGCCCACGCTGCGCGGCCCCTCAAAGCCAAGGCGGGCGTTCTTTTCTGGAAAAGCCGAAGGGGAGAAAGATTGTAACAGTGTGAAGGTGAGAAGGGAGGGAAGCCAGCCAGGGGGGCGGGGCCCAGCCGTCAGTCATGAATCCGGCTGCTCTGCCGCTGCAGAGTGCTCTGCGTGGAAAAGCCCACCCTCACCCGACCCGCCAGTGTAGCCTCCCACCCCCACCCAGCCCGCCGCCTCTGGGCCCTGCAGCCTGAGTCGTATGAGGGAAACAAACGTTTTGGTAAAACTTTTTTATGATTATAAAAATAATACCTGTTCGTTATACAAGAATGTGGGAAATATAGAAAAGAAAGCAGCCCAGTCCCTCAGACCGCCACCCTCAGCCTGCTGGCATGCTGCCCTCCTTGTGGAGTCCTGTGTCATTTCTAACAGGGTTGCACATGGAATATTCTCCCGAGTCGCTGTAGGAAGTGTCATTTCCCAAGGATGGTCCACGCTGGACATGCCACCGTTTGGACAGCCCTGACCCTAAGTGTGCCCGTCTTGTTGGAAAAGGGTTTTCCGTGGGTGAGTGTGGGGAGCTTCTCTCTGCAAAGTGCAGCCAGGCCGGCGTCCGGTGTGACAGGCAGGAGGCAGCACCCACGCCCCGCTGGGTACCTGGAAGACAGCGCCCAGCGCAGCCGGCGGTCACAGCCCCCACAGAAACCGTCTCCCTGCCAAAGAAATTTGTCAGGGCCGCAGGCACACAGGTCACCCCCCAGGCCTAAGCGGCAGATTTCACTGAGCGGGCTTTGCACACCCCCGAGTGAGAGGTGGGATCAGCCCTGTAACAGCCTTCATCTCTGTTTTCATGTCAGACGAGGAGGATTACACTCTGAGGACACAGGATTTATATGTATATTTCATTAGATTAATTTTCAGCTCCTTCTTTAATCATGATCTGTCATTGTTTTTCAGGTAGGGACAAAATAGCAATACCTGCCTTGTGACATTTCACAAAAATAAATTTATAATGGTTTCTAAACCAACAAATTATAAAACTCAAAATTCAAAAGCATGGTAAATGAAGAGAGATTAACATTACTTGAAATGTCCTGCCTTCTTATATAATTTATTTCCAAAAAATGTTTAACATGTTTAAAATGATACCTCACATCTGTACTTCCTAAAGAAAAAGTTTTAAGTTGTAGGTAAGTAAAAATGAGGTGTAAACATAAAAATCATTCCTATTCCCATTACTCAAAGGTAACTAATGGTAATTTTCCATGTGTCTCCTTAGAAAACTTGTTCTCTGTGAACTTACACACCCATGAGCGCACCGAATGTCATCAGCATCATGTGCCTGTTTGTGTTGCTAAACGTGCGTCATATTGTCATTGTCAAGGCTGCACGGTCTCCCCCGAGTGAGCCCTCCGTGCGCGTCTCCTGTCTCTGCACAGTTAGGCTATTTTCTTTCATTCATTCGTCGTCTTGCTATTACAAAAGCTGCCGCATAGACATCCTTACACATACATTTTAATAAAGTTTCCCAACTATGTTCGTAAGAGAATATCCTGAAAGTTGTATTCCTGGGTCAGAGGGTACACTGGTTTTCTGCCCTCTGGAAAGGTCCCAGGAGCACATGTCCCTTTTGTTTCACCAACGCTGGGTAGGGCCAGTTGTTTTTTTTTAACGTGGAGTGTTTTGGACATGCACAGAAGTAGGCAGGACAGCACAAGAAACTCTTTAGACGTTGTCCAGCTCCAACAACAGTCAGCCCATGGCCGGTCCTGCCCACGCACCTGCCAGGTACTAGAATCAGATGCCAGGCTTAAATTAGTTCATCTATAATTATTTCATGTGTCCCTCCCAAAGAGACATTTAAAAACATAATCACAATATGATCGTCACTCCGCAAACAAAATTTACAATAAATTTTTATATTATAAAATCGCATCTGTGATCAAATTTCTACATGCTTCATCGATTTCATAAATGATTGTTTCTATCCTGTTTTGGTTTTCATGATTTATTTGAATTGGGGTCCACATCAGGCCCACATACCTGGCTGGTTGGTACATTCCCCTTACGTTCCCCCTCACGTGTGTTTTCGAGACGCAAGCTTGTCCGTTGAGTCTTGCAGCTGCAGCGCTCGAGTTTCCCCTGCTCCTCTGACCTCTTACCTCCTAGAAATTGGTAGTTGGTCTGATGCTTGCTTAGATTCACTTCTGATTTTTTTCGCAAAAGTTCCTTTTTGATCCTTGGCATTTTCATCTTTGCTGCTGCCTTTGTTGTTTCAATTTGTGTCCTGCATTAATTACGTTTCTGACAGAGTTTGGCCACGTGCTTATCTTTTGTGAACGTCTCAGCTTTGCCCTCTTTTTTATTGAGCGCATGTCTTCTTGTTATTTATGTGATAATCATTTTTTGTGTCTAAGGGTTTCCTTTTCTTTTTTGGTTTTGTTTTGTTGGTATAGGCCTTGTACTTTAAGCTTAATCTTTTTTCCTTACATTTTCTGATTATAACTGCCATACCAGATCATTTTCCAAAAATTGGTTGCTTAGAACTGAGTTGTGCATTTTTTCCCCAAATGCAGAGGAAGGGCGCTGCTCGGCCCTGAGCAGTGCTGGGTGCCAGCTCTGTGCTGAGTTACCATAGTGAACTCTCAAAGCGCCTTCGCGAGAACAGGCACCCTCACTGTACCAAAGGGACCCTCAGTGAGGCCAGGTCACTTGTCCACGGCCAGGATGGGGTCTAATTCACGCCTCTTGGACCCCGGCATCTGCCCCTCCAGGCCTGCAATCCCCAGACCCCAGCTGGGTGGGGGGTGGGAGGGGCTCTGGGGAGGGTCTGGGGTTCTGCATTCAGGTAGGCTCCCAGGAGATGCTGTTGCCCACTGAGAAGGGACGCCTGAGTCGTTTAGGATTCAGAGGGGCCTTTGTGGAGTGCAGGCAGCCCCTGGTCCTAGTGTGGAAAGCACTTTGGGTTTTCCGGAGTAACTCGAACAGTTCCCTTTGCCGGTCTGGGAGGTCCCTACATGTGGCATCCGCCACCTGAAGGAGTGGTGCATCGCGGGGCTGGGACTCTGCCTCACTCACTCTGAGCCTGAGCCTCGATTTCCTCACCCAGAAGGTGAGAATGGCAACAGTGCTGTGGGCAATAAACCACACAGTCATGTATTCGAGGTGCTTAGACCGCAGCCTGCCAATAGGGACGGTTAGTACTGCTCAGGTGTGCACGGGCCTTAGCGCCCAACGCCCAGGGTCACAGGAAGCCAGTGGCAGCGGAGGTGGAAGCTGAGCCTCTGCCACTGCCACTGACCCTGTCGTGAAGCCCCCTCCCCCGCAGTCGCAGGCTGCAGGGAGGCACCATCCCAGACTTTGTCCCCACAGCCCCGCGCCCACCGCGCAAGCCTAGTGTTGATGCCCTGTGCACTTTAAAGCACCTTCAGAAGCTTCTGGCCCGTCAGCTACTCACAAACACGTGCAGACATTTGGGGAGGATTCCCGACTTCTGTGTCACGTGATCTCGATTCGCCTGCAGCCTGGTGGAGACAGGGCTGTCTGCTGTGAGCTTAGCCGGCGTAGACGGGGTGGGGTGCGCGAGTTGTGTAAAGGGACAGAATTTCACTTGGGAGGGTGGAACGTTCTGGAGATGGTGGTGGCGATGGCTGCACGACAGCGAATGTGCTGAATGCCAGTGAAATGCACACTGAAAAACGGTTAGGTGGTCAACTTCATGTCGTGTATTTTATCCCAGTAGAAAAATCACATCAAGACACAGTGATTCGTCCTTGCCTTCGCTGTGAGAAAGAACGGTGTTTCTTCTCCTCGGTTCCCTAAGTCACCGACTGGACGGTCCAAACACTAACCACGTGGTTTCCAGCTACTGGAAACCCTGGGACAATGTGGGGCTCAGACGATGCCTCCCGCCCTGGGTTCTGTGGGCAAATGGTCATGGAGAGCTGGGGCTGACCCTTCAATCCCCACGTCTGGGGGTGCACAGTTCTGACAACCGTTTGGAGGGGCTCCGTTTTTTCTGACTCTGCTGAGTCATCCTGGGGGGGAGGGGGGATTGACGGCACTCCTGGGCCTTCTTCCCTAATTACTGGAGGGCAGAGCAGTGGACAGCAACACAGGGTGGCGACCTTGTTATAGTCATCTAATTAGGCAGTGTTGCAGGGGGAGGGCCACACAGTAGCAGCTGTGTGGATCTTAGCAAAGCTGGGCAAGAAAATACAGGACAATCGAAGAAGCCGACTCTGAAGCTCTGAGCGCTGCCGTACATTTGTGCCACCGGGCGTCTTCCTCAGCCACCAACGTCCTTTTGTCTTGGACCCACCTGGCGGGGGGAGGGGGAGGACTGCGTAGCTTTTATCTAAGGAACCGTCTGTCTCCAGAGCTCAGCAGTAACACCCTTCCTCCAGGCGACCACGGGGAAGGGGCTGGTCAGCGACCACGGGGAAGGGGCTGGTCAGCGTCAGTCACAAAATCAGGTTCCTTGTGTCCAGGCCCTCTGTGGACAAACAGCTTGGTGTGGCCCTGGAGGAAAAGCAGCTTTGATCCACTGCCGGCTCCAGGCAGTTGGAACGCTGGGCTGGTTGGTCAGAAAGAGGCTGCACACATCCTGTAACCAGGTGACGGGTACCTGTGCCCCACAGTGACTGATGGGGTTGTGTCTCCCAGCTGTCCCAGACTCAGCTGGGGTTTCAGTCTGACCGTGGTTTCCTCCGCTGTGTTTTGGGACTAATGTCTCCTTAGAGAGCCACTGTAACAGTTACTAGGCACCTTAGCTGAAATGCCCAGGGTGCCCACAGTAAACGCCCAATGTAGGTAACTGCCACTTCTGAGCCCGTCCCTGGTTCTCAGGTGCTCTCCTGTCCTGCTCGTGACAGCACTCCCGCACCTTATCTCACGGTGAAGGTTTCCAAGCCTGATCTTCTAGATTAAGAGCCTGAGCACTCCGCCTGAGTGGCCTTCTCAAGTCAGTAGAGGTCAATTACACTTTTACTAAATACACACTGACGCTTCAGCCCAAATTCAGGACAGACACGACTTCTTTACTGACATCTAAATTTACATATATGAAAATAATTACACAGACTTAAATCACAAGTAGTTATGACCTTTTATTAAAAAGAATAAATTACAGGGGCCAGCTGAGTGGCATGTTGGTTAAGAACTGGCTTGGGACGCCAGAGGGCCCTGGTTCGGATCCCACATATGAGGGCCAGTGACACTGCCCTCTACATACTGAACAACAGCTCAACCTGGAGCTGGGCTGCCGTGAGTTGCCAGCGACGGCAGGTGGGTTGCCATAGGCTACCGTGTGTAGCCAGCAGCCAGCGTGAGCGGCCAGCAGCCACCATGAGCAGCTGTCCAGAAGCCGGCGACTGATCTGCCTCGCCCGGGAAGAGCGCAATGATGGTGCCAACTTGGGCCAGTGAAGCAACGTCTTCCACAACTAGACTGAAGAACAAAAGGACAGCAACTTGTCTGTTCCCCTTCCCCCAATTCCCCAATAAAAATCTTTAAAAAAATAAAAAAAATAAATAAATTACAGGAGAAGCGACTGTCAACCACAATGTTTGCATCAGTTAAAGGGACCTTTTTGGTCACCCTTCTGGTGAAGCCACATCTTCATGCTTCAGGAAAGCCAGTTTAATGATCTGAGTCTCTTAGTTTTTTCAAACTTTTTTTTTAATGTATGGTTTATTAAGATTTTTTTTGACGTTCAATATTATTTTATATTAATTTCAGGTGTACAGCATAGTGGTTAGGCATTTATATAATTTAAGAAATGATCCCCCTGACTAATACCCACCTGGCTCTATACATAGTTATTACCATATCATTGACTATATTCCCTATGCTTTGCTTTACACCCCCATGACTATTTTGTGACTACAAATTTGTACTTCTTAATCCCGTCACCTTTTCACCCTGCCCCCCCAACTCCTCCCATCTATCACCCCAACAAATCTAGTACCCATCTGACACCATACATAATTATTAGAATATTATTGACTATATTCCTTATGCATTACCCTACGTCCCCATGACTACTTTGTAACAACCAATTTGTACTTATTAACCCCTCCCACTTTTACACACACCCCCAATGTGCCTCCCATCTGGCAACCATCAAAATGTTCTCTGTGAGATTGTTTTTGTTTCATTTGATTGTTTATTTTGTTTTTTAGATCCCACTTACAAGTGAAATCATATGACATCTGTCTTTTGCTCTCTGACTTACTACACTCAACCCAGTACCCTCTGGGTCCATCTATGTTGTCGCAGATGGAAAGATTTTGCTTTTCTTTTGTTTGCTGTATATATGTACCACCTCCTCTTTATCCATTCATCCATTCAGGGACACCCAGGTTGTGTTCATATCTTGGCCATTATAAACATTATAAGCATCATTAAAATGCTGCAATGAACATACGGATACACACATCCCCTCAAAGTAGCATTTTGGATTTCTTTGGATAAATACCCTGAAGTGGGATTACTGGGTCCTTCTTTCTCTCTTGTTATAGCCTTTGTTTTAAAGTCTATTTTGTCTGGAATAAGTATTGCTACCCCAGCTTTTTGTTTGTTTCTTTCTTTGTTTCATTTTCATGAAAGTTTTTTTTCCATCCCTTTCAGTCTGTGTGTGTCTTTTGATCTAAAGTGAGTCTCTTGTAGGCAGTATATGTAAGGGTCTTGTTTTTGTATCCATTCAGCCCTCTTGTCTTTTGATTGGAGCATTTAACCCAAACACTGGTTATAAGGACGCTCAATGATCTCAGGGAGAACTTCAACAAGGAGATAGGAAACATAAAAATGGAGATGAAAACATAAGAAAGAACCAGTCAGAAATAAAGGATACAATAACGGAAATGAAGAATACTTTAGAGGGAATGAACAGTAGATTAGATGAAGCAGAGGATTGAACCAGCGATGTAGAAGATAAGGTAGCAGAAACAGCAAAAAGAAAAAAAAGAATCCAAAAAATTGAGGAGAGTTTAAGGGGCCTCTGGGACAACCTCAAGTGTTAACAACATTTGCATCATAGGGGTACCAGAAGGAGAGGAGAGAGAGCAAGGAATTGAGAATCTATTTGAAGAAATAATGACAGAAAACTTCCCTAACCTGGCAACGAAACAGATATACAAGCCCAGCAAACACAGAGCCCCAAACAAAATGAACCCAAAGAGGCCCACACCAAGACACATCATAATTAAAATGCTAAAGGTTAAAGACAGAGACAGAATCTTAAAAGCAGCAAGAGAAAAGCAGTTAGTTACCTACAAGGGAGCTCCCATGAGACTATCAGCTGATTTCTCAACAGAAACTTTGCAGGCCAGAATAGAGTGGCAGGAAATATTAAGTGATGAAAAGCAAGATTACTCTACCCAGCAGAGCTATCATTTAGGATCAAAGGAAACCATCAACAGAATGGAAGGGCAACCTATGGAATGGGAGACAATATTTGCAAGCCATATATCTGATAGGTTAATTTCCAAAATATATAAATAACTCAATAGCAAAAAGAGAAATCTAAAAACTCCCTTAAGTAAGGACTTGAGTAGATTCTTTTCCAAAGACATACAAATGGCCACAGGTTGTTTTTTGTTTTTTTTTTTAAGATTTTTATTGGTGAATTGGGGGATGGGAACAGCGCTGGGGAATTGGGGGAAGGGGAACAGACAAGATGCTGTCCTTTTGTTCTTCAGTCTAGTTGTGGAGGACGTTGCTTCACTGGCCCAAGTTGGCACCATCATTGCGCTCTTCCCGGGCGAGGCAGATCAGTCGCCGGCTTCTGGACGGCCGCTCACGGCGGCTGCTGGCCGCTCACGCTGGCTGCTGGCTACACACAGCAGCCCAGCTTCAGGTTGAGCTGTTGTTCAGCATCTTAGCTGTGGAGGGCAGTGTCACTGGCCCTCATATGTGGGATCCGAACCAGGGCCCTCTGGCGTCCCAAGCCAGTTCTTAACCAACGTGCCACTCGGCCGGCACCACAGGTTGTTTTTGATGATCAACAACTTTTAGGAATTGGAAGAGGCATTTATGACCCCTGAGATTGTGAAGCATGCGCACTGCAGGGAGCCTGAAAACCCAACACTCAGCTATGAAATGTAAAATCACCCTTAATTTGGCCACCAAGGGAAAGTCATTTTCTAAATGTTGCCGTATTCCCGTCATCCTCTGCTTTGCTTCCCGAACAATACACAATTGAACATCTTGAATATTTTTATTTAACATTTTAAATATTTCCAGTGACTTTCAAGTGCTAAACTAGCAGCCTTCAAAGTCTAAGAACCCGGACTTGGCCCCGAGTGGGATGCTCTCCCTGCAGGATTGCAAGTGGCACCTGTTCCATGGTGGTCGAGCAAGAACTGTCAACTTGGCAGCAAAAAAACAAAGAAACAAGGTGACTGCAAAGTCTGAGCCACCTGGTGGCCACAGCCTGAGCCCGGACCTGCCCAAGGTGGGGCCTCCTGACCGTAGTCTTCCCACCTGTGCAGTGGGCATGACTCTGGCGCCTGTTTCAGAGCCAGGAGTGAGGAGTGAGTGAGCCCCTGACACATCAAAGTGAAGCCCCCACCTGCCACACGCTGGGCCTTGTACCCATCCCACCCCCTGGCCCACCCTCAGGGACACACCTGGGACCGTGCTGAGGATTGGAGCCCAGGAGCCCCAGGGCCTCTGCATTAGAAGTAAAGTCTATTAAGCAAACACCTCCCAAGCCCTTGCCCTCGTGGGTTTCTCTGCAGGGCACGCTCTGTGAGAAGCCAGTAAACTAGTGGGTGGCCCTTGGAGGCTGAAACCCACTCAGGTCCCTCAGGCCTCACCTCCCAGGGTCCCTGGATCTGGAACAGCAGCCAAGGCCACTCACCCTGTGTCCTGAGTTGTGGGCTTCCCAGCTGACCCATAGCCTCAAATAGAAGGGGCCGTGGGGGGCCCCTGCAGCAGGCACTGGGGACTTAGCCTGTCCAGCCAAGCCGTGGGCCAAGGTAGTGATGCACGGAGGGTGGGGACACAGAGGGTGTGGGTCGCAGGGAACGGGATGCCTGCCCCCACCAGCCAGTGGATGGAGCACCCACAGACTCAGGCTCCACCCTCAGCCTTGGTGGGTGGGGCCAGGGAGGAGGGGCAGCCTGCCAGCCTTTCCCTAGTCCCACTGGCCGCCAGCTTGGAGAGGGAGCCACAGAGATGGGGGCAAAAAACGAATGCCATTGCACTGAAGCCAAAGACAGTGGGGCCAAGCCTGGCCGCTGGACGTGAGCAGGGACTTCTGCATCACAGAGACATCTGCCGAGTGCCCCACAGGCCCTCACAGAGGAAGCACACCTGTTCTTCAGGAAAAAGAGCATTATTTCCCTGGAGCTAAATCAGAAGAAAGGCTCCCAGTGGGTCTTTGTGTAAATGACGTTGATGGGAGGTGGGAACACCCCCGACTTGGGCCACAGAGACCAAGGCCATGTCCCCAGGAGCCAGGTGGATGTGGCCATCCTGTCGCTGATCTCATCTGGTGCAGGGACCACAGTAGAGGAAGCGGATGTGCTCTGTCGCCTCCCGGCCCCTCGCCCAGCTTTGCGGGCGTCTGGCTTTGCAGTGGGGCAGCCTGGAAGCCTGGAGTGCAGGTGGCATGCGTGCTCCTGGAGGGAGACCCAGGCCCTTGAGAAGGGTGCTGCGGGCTGTAGAGCTGCGGGCCCTGGCAGGGTATTGAGGGGCCTCTGGGAAGGGCAGAGCCCCTGGGGGCCCTGGGTCTTCCCGTGGGCTGGCTGTGTGCCCCTCGGGCCTTGAACAGACCCTCCAAACCCTCAGGAACCCTGAGTCGACACTCAGGGAGAGAGCAGATTGTCTGTGTCACCCATGCAGTAGCAATGATGCTAATGAGATCAGGTTAGTGAGTACCTCTTACCCGCAGCTGCATTTCTCTGGTGTGGCCGTCAATGGCCTTTTGGTCCCCACAACGCCACCATGGGCACATCCCAGCCTTGTTCCACTTGACAGATGAGCACACCAGGTCCAGGAAGACTGCAGAACAGTGTGTCATCAGGGGTCACACAGTATAGTCATGAGGGGTCACACAGTGAGTCATCTGAGGTCACAGTATGTCATCAGGGGTCACACTGCGGGTTGGGTAGCTGCTTTTGAAGCCCGCCTGGATATCAGCAGGAATCTAAGCCAACCTCTGAGCTGTGATGTGACAAGCCAGGTGACCATCATGGACAGAAGACACACCTCTCTCTTCCAAACACCTGGATAAGAATGTGTGTGCCTGTCCTTATCATCGATAAGTTACATTGCCTGTTCTTAGAATTCAGAGACTTGAAAAGCAAGTGCGCACAGGTGTTCACACACAGATACACACACCTGAAAGCCACCTCACACTGCCCACAGCCCCACCCTGGACAAACAAGGGGACACCCCCTGGGAGACATACCCGACCGTGCAGGGAGAGCTGAGGGACCACGCTGTGCGGAGGTGCGTGGATTAAATCAGCCTCTCATCACTTGAAGCTCACGAGGGGTTGGAGCAGGTGAGGCTGCAGCCTCACTCCTCCGGAAACATGCCCAGGCCCTCGCGGGGGCCACTGGCAGCGTGCTCTCGGCGACTGATTCCGAGATGGCAGCTTTCCATATTTAAAGGAGCATGGCCGGCTTCCTATCTGAAGTGTGTTCCCCAGAGAGACCACCACCATTTGATCTATTTTTGATTAAAATGTAAAAATTAAAAATTAAATCAAATGGTAGTGTAACCCCTTGGGGAAAACACACTTCGGTTATGAAGTATTCCCTACAGTAACCTCGAGACTCTTACGGCAGCATTGTCTCATCTGTAGGTGGTCCTTTTATGTCACACGTAATTAAAATGAATTGCCATGAGAACCACAAATGCCTGCCTTTCGATGTGTGGACTCCGGGCTGGTGCTTCCGGAGCAGGTCCTAGTGGGGGAGGCAGCGGCTGGAGGGTCCAGGTGGGGCTGCCCGGCCAGCGCGCTACCCAAGGTGCCCGCTCTGGTGCCTCCCAGGCCAGGTCCCCCGGGTGCGGCCTCATCCCACCTGTCCTGCTCCAACAGCCTAAGCGCATTTCACGTAATATCACCAATGAAATACCGCCCCCAAAGCGAAAGCAGGCGCCAGTGGATTTCCTGGGGAAACGTACTTTGCAGAATCTAATCTACAACTTATTTGTATCAAAGTAATTTATCATTGCGCCTCGGAAACACGGGAAAGCACGTCTAGTAGGATTAGAGGACAGCCACCTCGCGAACGAGGTGCGGGCGTTTGCATCCACGATCCCCTCCGCTGACGGGCACGCGCCACGCCGCGGTTTGGGGATGACACTGACGCCGAGAACCACAGAGCAGAGAAACAGCACCTTCAGTGACATTTGGAGCCATGGGATGTGCCAGCCCTGCGGCCGGCTCTGCCTCTGGCCTTCCTGCGAGATGAGACATTAAATGGTCACATGTTGCTTTTTGAGTCAGGTGTCTGTCACTTATCACAAAAGCATCCTTCCCGGTCCTGGGTGTTCCAGAGACTGCGGGCCCTTCGTGCTCCTGTGCTTGGTCACACACTGGTGGCCCGGCGGCACTCCCCTTGGCGCCAGCTGTCCCAGTGCTCAGGGTGTTGGGCGTTTTTGTCAGGACCAGCTCCCTCCCACCAGACCACGAGACCCGACACCCTTGGTAACGGGCAGTTACTGTGAACGGTGTCTTTTTTAAACCATGTTTTCCAGCGGTATTTCCGGTGGCTGGTATTTGGCATGAGGTTTAGATTCGTGTTGATGTGTTTTGTATCTGGCCGGCTGATAAACCTTTCAATTTTTTTTAATGTTTCAACAAATTAACCCTCTTGGATTTTCTAAGAATACCAAAATGTTTGTAATAATGATATCTATTTCGTTTTAAGTATATCGATCCCTTATTGTCCTTATTTTGTTTACTTATTTTTTACTATTGGTAGTTGTTTCAAAAAACTTTGTTATGGAAAATGGAGACACACTCAACAGTAGAGAGACCAGGGGTGGGTCCCCACACGCCACCAGCCTCTCCAGGTGTGATCTGTGGCCAGCGGTCTTTTCTCTCCATCCCCTAGGACTTTTCTTCTGGAATATATTAAGCAAATCCAGGGTATCATTTTGTTCCGTCCTTAAATGCTCCAGTATGTATCTTTAACAGGGAATGGTATCGTGGCATCGCTTATCCCATTATTACATCTATCAAAATAAACAGTGGTCCCCTGGTGTAATCTGATACCCGGTTCAAGTTTAATTTTCCTCCACATGATGCGGTCTGCCCACCTTCGTTCGTTTCGTTTCCTGCCTTCTCACGTTGGTTCTGCGTAGGTTTTCTAAACATAGGTTGGAATGATGAAGACGTGTGGCTGCAAGCAGTATGGACCTGAGAACAGAGGTATAGATGCAAAACAAGCAGAAAGAGTGATTTTCAGTCGTTTAGGGGAGGTGGCCATGTGGAGGAGCTGGTCCTGCTCACGGGGCAGCACAGTCGCTCCATGGAGCTCCCAGGCTTCAGCCTGAAACACAGTGTTCAGAAAACAGAGCTTGAAGCAGCCTCTGAAGAAGGAACTCAAGGATGCATGTGTCCTTACCCACTGGCAGCATCTTCTAGGGCTGAGACATATCCAATCTGCAGACGTTTCACTTCCTGATGTATTTCCTTGGTCAAGTAACTTAGCTCCATTTAACCTGTCCTAAGTAGGAGATTTTCCTCCTACCTGGTGACCCCATGCTGTCTGACTTCGCCCAAACACTAGCCCCAAAATCCTGGAAGTGACAGCCACCCTCGCACTGGCCTGGCCCCATCTCATGTCTTCCCACCTGATGCCCAGAACACTGAGGTGTGTGTGTGTGTGTGTGTGTGTGTGTGTGTGTGTGTGTGTGTGCATGCACATGGATGCATGTGTATGTGTGTGCATAGCGGTGTGTGTGTGTGGAGCCTACTTAAATTACACACAAAGGACCTACAACTTCTCTTTCCCTGGCAGTGTGTCCCGGAGTCCTTCCTATGACCACAAGACCCCGGCACAGGTCTGGCTCGTCATTTAAGAGCCTTGTATCTCATGCTGACTGATGTCCAGTAATTCACAGAGCTGGCATCCAATGACAGACACTTGGGTTGCTCTTGAATTTTTTGCTACAGCAAAAGAGGCTAAACCTCATTAGTTAAAAGTGCAAATCAAGTCTGCTAGGTACCATTTTACTACCAAGATGGCAAGAATGCTTGTAAGCTCTGATCCTTAGGGCTGATGAAGATATTGGCCTCAATGACTTGGTAGCGATGAAAAGTGCTGACATCGTTTAGAAGAGGACTGGGCAGAGTCTGTCCAAGTGTGCGGTGTCTGGCCCTTGGGGGTTTTTGCGGCCCTCCTAAGAATTACTTCTGTGTGTGGATTTGTGCCTGAAGCTGCCTTCTGAGCCCGCCGCAGACCTGCTGAAGGGACCGCCGTCTTCCTCCCTTTCAGGGTTGACACCATCCGTGGTACCTGGCAGCCCTTGAGATGGGCGGCTGTGGAAGCCCCAGCACTCCGTATCCTGGTTGCTGTTTTGCATCCGTCTCAAACACAGCGCCTTCCTGGTGGGGCGTCAGCTCAGGAGGCTTGTCTCCTCCAAAGTGGGGCACATGTCACAGACTTGGCCCTTCTCTGGAGGGAGTGAGGGGACCCCATTTAGGACACTGCAGCACCTCCCACAAATGTCTCCCCTCCCAGGCCTAGAGCCTGCACCCAGAGGCAACGTCTGGAGGGAATGTTAACACAGGCTAATAAAGACCCAGCTTGTGGCTGTGGGGACTGCCCTCGTAGGGCTGACACCTGGGCAGAACCCAGCGGCCAGGAGAGAGACACTCCTGATGACATAAAGCAGAAGTGAGGGGCTACGGCGGGAATCACAGGGCCAGGCCTCGTCTTGGTGAGTCCCGCTATTCGCTAGTGAATGTCGTTCTTGTCTGATGAACGCCGCGTGGCCGCAGACGTCTTCCTCGTAAACAGATGAGAAGGTCTGAACTGGACACTGTAGTCAGTACCTGGAGTCCCCTCTGGGGCCCTTCTGTTGCCCCCTGGCCTGGATGCCTCGGGACCCTCACCCTCTCTCCACACCTGTGCCTGTTGGAAGCTGTCACTGCATGCTTCTCCCTGTCACCAAAGAATTAAAGACAACATCTTGGGTAGGAAGCAATTGTGGAGGGTGGAAGTTTCTGGCCAGGCAAATAAATTGGATTTAAGTATATTACAGTCATAATCTTTTTCTGCCTCTCTCCAGACGGTCTCTGTACATGGAAAAATGAGGATGTATTCACAGACAAAGCGTGACCAGAGGGAGAAGCCTGCCGGAATCTGGGTTTTCAATAACATAAGACAATAAAGCTTAGACTTCGAACCTGCCGCAATATGGTCAAAGTATAAAGAGCTTAGCTGCTAATAAAAGGGAAGGGACTGCCCCCCCGTGTCTGACGATCCAGACCCCCCAGAAGGACACTTCATAAAGATCAGAATGGGTTAGCGGGATCACGCCGACACGACGCCCCTTGTTGACCGATTGTCTGACAGTTGTCACCTGCGGGTCTGATATTAATAAGTCCCGCGTTGATTTCCTTGGGGTATTTTTGTTCCTGTAATTGCACCCCTTCCCGTTGTGTCCGTACGCTGGGTGTGCATGGGCCTCCTGCTGCCTGACGGGGAGATGCACGTGCACCCCTCTGTCTGGGTGTGCCCACCGTGCAACGGCACCTCTCCTGGTGGGGAAAGGAATCAGCGGCCAGACTGGCGCTTAGGACACAGGACAGAGCCAGCTGCCCCTCCCTGGGGGGACAAGCACCCCAACTCCTCTCACCGCAGGGGAAGCTCGTGAAATTCAGGATCCTGAGTGATCCTTCTCTGAGTTTGTTTGCTTATGAAATACTTTATCAGGGGGATTAGTGATTACCGAGCTGTCTCCAGACAGCGTAATTGAGGCAAATTGCATGAATATACTGCGTGAACGTGAGTGCAGGAATCTAGCTGGGGAAAGGAGCAGCGCTCGGCTAAAAATGTTCTTTGATGGTAAAATGCCACTGACCTCAGGCATAGCTGTGGGGAACGGTAACGCAACGCAGACTTTCTGCCTGCCCGTCCCCTCCCGCGGTGCGCCCACCCCTACACCATCTCCACCCAGAGCTCTGGTGGCTCCAGGGCTGGTCCATGCCTCCCTTGACCTGCACCTCGGAAGAGCCAGCCCCGCTCCACAGGGGAGGCACCTCTAAGAGGCTTTCATTTTGGGGTGGCCCCTGATGGGGAGAGGCGAGTGTGGCATGCCAGGTGCTCCCAGCGAGGCCCACACTGTAGACTCTGCGAGGCACCGCTGCTCTCCGGGGACCCCACCCCGGCCCACTGGAGAGAGAGTGGCGTGGTGTAGTGTGCACTGGGGTGAGCTGCACACCTGCCTGAGCCCCGACACCTATGGAGCCATGTGGGCTTCTCCCTTTGGTTGTTAAGTACAGACTCCTGAAATGGGGGATGCTTGCAGGAGCCATGCAGCCACGAGGCAGCTGACAAGGAAGCTCCTCTCGGGTGAAGTGCCTGGCAGGGCTTTTACAAGCGTCCAGGCCCTGGTGTCAGGGGACTTGAGAAGGCGCCGTTGGGCTCTGGGTCAGGCTACTGGACCGACGCTGAGCCACAGACAGGCATAGGGAACAGTTAGGACCCCGCCGACCAACATGAGAACTGCCCCAACTGCTGCTTGAGGTCCTGTGACAGGCGGTCCTGAGGCCTGTGGGTGGTGCCCATGACCTATTGGGCTCGGAAGGCCAGAGCTCAAAACCAGGATGGGCTGCTGGTCAGACAGGCCTGGCACGAGCAGTGGCACCAGGTGTGCTACCCACCTCTCTATGTTTGCACCTTCCTGAGCCCCAGATGCCTCATGGGAATGTGGGGATGACATGGGTGCCACTGGGAAGATCAACTGAGTTAATTGTAGCTTTGTAAGAGATGGCAGTCCTTAGCCTTTGAAGGACAGTGTTATGGGATAAATTGTTTCCCCCCAAATTTCCTATGTTGAAATCCTAACCCCCAGTACCTCAGAATGTGACTGTATTTGGAGGTGACCTCTAAAGGTAGTTGAAGTGAAACGAGGTCATCAGGGTGGGCTCTGATCCAGTAGGACCTCTGCCATTATGAGAACAGGAGTTTAGGACCTAGACACACACAGAGGAGGGACCATGTGCAGACACAGGGAGAAGACGGCTGTACACACACCAAGGAGAAAGGCCCCAGAAGAAACCAAACCTGCTGATGCCTTGATACTGGACTTCTAGCCTTCAGAAGTGTGAGAAAATACATTTCTACTGTCTAAGCCACATATTCTGTGTTGTTTTGTAATGACAGCCTGCATGGATTAATCCAGGCAAGTTTGCCCACAGCTGCCTCTGTTCTCAGCCTAGAGAGTGTGGTCCTGTGTTCCTCAGTCTCTTCTGAAGATGTCTATTTGTCACTAAGTCATTTGGTCAGAGGCCTCCCAGCTTTGTGACAGAACAAAACACCTGTGTGTTAAAGCCATCATAAGAGTATATGCATAAACTAAGTAAACTTGTACTGGACCTAACCCTCTTGCAAATAAAACTATTGGGTTGTTGGAAAAGTCATGACACGTTTTTTCTGTTTTTTGTTACAAAAATGCGTCTTGACTTTTCCGACAACCCCATATAAACTCTGGACAGAAAGAACAAAATAAACTCTACCCACATCTCTGGCTGACCCCTGAACCACACATGCTTTTAGGTAAATTTAAAGCAGTTTAGCTAAAGTAAAAAATCAGAGCGGAGTTGAGCTGAAACTAAAGGGACAGAGTTTGCACCTTAAGTCCAATCATGTTAATTACCTCCTGAAAAAAGAGTAATAGAATTCAGATTAGAACAGAATTCAGAATCTCTGCAACGTAACAGTCCCAATACATGCATTTCAGGATATACTCTAAATTTGCTCACATTGGAAGAAAAGGACCATGTAACCTAGTCTCAAGAGAAAAGTCATTCATGAAAACAACCCTGAGATGACACCAAGGTGTTGGAACTAGAAGACAAGGATTTTAAAGATTATAACTGTACTCACGGAAGTAAGGGAAAAGATGCTGGCAGTGAAAGAAGACATAAGAAATTTCAGCTAAGAAATCGAAATTATAAAAATAACTCAATGGAAATTCTAGAACTGAATACAATATCTGAAATTATTATTACCAGAATGGAGATAACAGATGAAAGAGGCAGGGAACATGCACATAGATGGATATCAGTGATTCAGTCTGAAGAAGACAGACAGAAAATAATGAACAGAGTTTGGGAACTTGTGGGAAAGTATCAAACAGTCTAACATACATGCAGTTTGAGTCTAAAGAGGAGAGGAAACAGAAAATGTAACAGAAAAATATCCAAAGATACAGCAGCCAAGACATTTCCTAAATTTGGGGATACACATAAATTTGAGTTTCAAAAAGCTCAGTGGACCCCAAGCAGGATAAATATAAATAAACCATACCTAAGCATCATAATCAAACTGTGGAAAATCAAAAGAAAGAAATCTTTAAAGCAGCTAGAGCAAAACTATACACATTGTGGAGGGGAGAATATGATTTGAGTGACTACAGACGTCTCATCAGAAGCTATGGAGGCCAGAAGGCAGTGGAATAGTGTCTTCAAAGTGTCGAAAGAAAAACCTTCAACCCAGGGTTCTATAATCAAGGACCGTATCCTTTAACAGTGAATATATTTGCAGATTAAAGAACACTTAGAGAATATTCCTGTTTATGAGAAATGCTAAAAAAAAGTTCTTTGAAGGGAAATAATACCAGTTGGAAATTTAGATTTTAGGGAAGTAAAGAAGATGATCAAATCTGGGAACTATGTGGGTAAATATAAAATACTTTAAAATTTTCAATTTCTTTAAAATACATAATACTGTTTAAAGCAAAAAAAAAAAATCCAACATTGCCTTCTAGGGTTTATTTATGTGGACATAATACCTATGACAACGATAGCATAAAGGACTAGGGAGACCTAGTGGTTGTATTTAAATATGATGGTACAATAATCCAGAAAAAGATGGAAAATGATAAATAGAGGAACACAAACAGAGGGAAGAAACAGAAAACAAATAATAAATTAGCATACCTAAATCCAACCATATCAAAAATTACATTAAATGTTAAGGGCCGGCTGAGTGGCTCAAGTTGGTTAAGAGCTCGCTCAAGTGCAAGTTCTGAGCAACAGCGGTTCGATGACGGGCCCGAGATGAGCTGCCGCTGAGCTGCCAACAGGTGGCAGAATGACTCAGCTAAAAAAAATAATAATAACAATTAAAAAAAATTACATTAAATGTTAGTGAACCTGAGCACTCCAATTAAAAAGCAGAGGTTGTCAGAATGGATTTTTAAAAAGCAAGACCCATGCCTCATACTCATTAGGATGCTACAATCTAAAAACCAGGAAATAACAAGCATTAGAGAGGATGTGGAGAAATTGGAACCCTTGGGCACTATTGGTGGGAATGTGAAATGGTGCAGCTGCTATGGAAATGGGATGGCAATTCCTCAAAAATTAAAAATAGAATTACCATACAATCCAGCAATTCTGTGTCTGAGTATATACACAAAAGAATAGAAAGCAAGGGCATGGACACGTTTGTACATCCACGTTCATAGCAGCATTATTCACAATAGCCCAAAGGTGGCAGCAACCCGAATGTCCATCGATGGATGAATGGACAAGCACAATGTGGTAAATACACACAATGGAATATCTTCAGCCTTAAAAAGGAAGGGAATTCTGACACAAGCTACAACATGGACGAGCCTTGAAGACATGATGCTGAGTGAGATAATTCAGAAAGAGAAAGACAAATACTAGATGATTCCACTTATATGAGGTCCCTAGAGTAGTTAAATTCAGAGAGATGAAAGTGGGGTAGGGTTTTGAGGAGCTGGAGTGGGCAGTGGGGGGAGGGAAGCAACTAGGGAGCTGTTTAATGGGTATACTGTTTCATTTTTGCAAGATGAAAACGTTCTGGAGGTTGGTTGCACAGCAACGCGACTATACTTGGCACTATTGAACTGTACACTTAAAATGGTAAATGACACTTAAGATCATGGTGGTACACCCAAGATGGTAGATTTTATGCTATGTGTATTTTACCACAACTAAAAATGAAAACTAGCAAGACCCAGCTGTAATAGTAATTTTAAATATGTTTCTTTAAAATACTTCATTTAAATCTGAAAACTCAGATAGGCTGCACATAAATAGATGGGAAAAGATCTACCGTGCAACCTGTAAGCGTAAGAAAGCCAGAGTGGCTGCATTCATTTCAGACAAAATAGACCTCAAGACAGAGAGCAATTAAAAGAGATAAAGAGGGACGTTTTGTAATGAAACAATCAATTCGTCAGAAAAACAACAATAATCATAAACGTGTATGTACCTAATAAAAGAAGAAATAGACAATTTTACAATCTTAGAGACCTTTACAGCCGTGTTTCAACAATTTATAGAACAAATAGAGAAAAATGTAGTTAAAACCTTGGTGATATGAAAACGTTATCAGCTACCTTGATCTTACTGATAGTTAATTATACTACCTCCAACCACTTGAGATCACACGTTCTTTTCAAGTGTGCATGGAAGGTTCTGCAAGATAGATGACCACATGCTGGGCCACGTAAGCAGTCTTATTAAATTTAAAGGATTGGATTAATGCAGGAGATGTAATCTGACAAGAATGAAATTAAATTAGAAACCAACAACAAGAGGCTACCCCGAAAGCCCCTGTGGTGGACGGAGTGATGTGGGAAGCCCCACCCAAGGCATTCAGGTCCCAGTTCCCGGAGCCTGTGGGCTCGCTGGGCTGCATGGCAG
This sequence comes from Hipposideros armiger, assembly GCF_001890085.2. Lineage (NCBI taxonomy): Eukaryota > Metazoa > Chordata > Mammalia > Chiroptera > Hipposideridae > Hipposideros > Hipposideros armiger. The sequence goes on from NW_017731435.1 coordinate 2,057,660, forward strand.
TGGGATGAGGGCTGCCAGTCGGCTGACCTTGGGAAGGCGAGAGGATCTTGCATCATCTGGGCCCAGGGTCATCAGAGGCATCCTGTTAAGAGAGGCAGAGGAGGAAGTGCGAATGAGGTGATGTGATGTGAGAAGGCCTCTAAGATGGAGGTGGCCATGGCCCAGGAATGCGGGCACGTCCAGGAGCCAGAGGCATGGGTTGGGGTTGTCCCTACGTCTGGTGGGAGGAAGCGGCCCTGCCCGCACCCTGACTTTCACCACTGAGACCCATGTTGCACTTCCGACGTACAGACTGTAAAGGAAGACATCCATGCTGTTGTAAGCCACTGTCTGTGGTCATTTATTACAGCAGCAAAGGGAAAATGGTACAACCCCTGACTTCACCCCACTAGGGTTGTTACCATAATTAGACCTAATTAAACTAAAACTTAGGGAGGTTATAAAATAAAGGGGAGGTCTGTCTTGGAGGAGAGCTATATCTGTTTCCTCCTGGACCCCCTTCCTCGGGTCTGGGTGGGGTGTGGACGGCAGTGTCCACGCTGTACACAGTGGACTGGACAAGAGGCCCCATACCCATGGTAGTGGGGTGGGTCATGCCCCCTCAAATTCGGGCACTCAGAACCTGAGAATTCAGCTGCATTTGGAAATGAGGTCTCTGCAGATGAGACCAAGATCAAGAAGAGATCATTTGGGGCCAAGGTGAGCGCTGGATTCAACAGGTGTCAGTGTAAGAACAGAAAGGCCTCAGAGACACAGAAGGTGGTGTGAGGATGGAGGCAGAGCCTGGAGAGCAGTGTCTGCTGTGAGGGACCCCAAGGACTGCGGGCGCCATCAGCAGCTGGGACGGCGGCCTGGGGTGGACCTCCGTCTGCGCCCACAGAAGGAGCCGACCTGCTGACCCCCTTGATTCGGACTTCTGACCTCCAGAACTGGGAGAGGATACTTTTCTGTTTGAAGTCACCCTGCTGGTGGCAGTTCACTAGTACCCCACCGTGATGGTCTTTTGAAGGGTTACCGCCAGGAGCAGGTGTCCATGGACTGCAGGGAAAACCCGGCCAGAGCACCAGCGGACAGGAGCGGGGCTTCCTTCTCACGCTTCTGTGCACTCATCCTGAGGCAGAGGGTCCCCTCAACCTCCCTGGTGACCCTGACCCAGGAGCTGGTCTGGCTCCTGCCCCCGTCGCCTGCTGGGCGCTGGCCAGTTCCTGAGATCTGCCCTGCATGGGGCATGTCACCTGCCATCTGACCTGCACCCTCCGGTCCCCGGGCCCCAGGACACGGTGATGTGCACGCTGGGCCCACACACCAGGCCACGCTATCACAGGTAGTGCCTCTGCGCCTTTCCCTCTGTACCCCCGGGTCAGGCAGAGCTGAGGGCTTCCACCCCATGCTCCAGGGAGCGGCTCCTCAGCTGGCCCAACTTGCTCAGAACCCACTTCCCGCTCCGGCCAGACGGTGGGCCTGGGAGGTGGGGACAGTGATGCCAGTGAGATCGGGCCTGGCCCCTGGGCGCGGCCCAGCATCCCAGGCTGCAGTACAGAGCAGAGACCAGGCTCCCGAGGAAGGGTTGCTGCCGTGTGGGCTGGGAGGCAGAGTGAGGCAGGACGAGGCGAGCCACCCCACAGCCAGCCTCCTGCCTCCTACACGCCGGTGGCCGCACACTCACAGAGGGCTGTGCTCCCTGGAGCACCTTGGACCTGGGCTCCTGGCCATGGGCGCTTGTTCCTGTTCAGTGGTCTGAGAATGTGTAGGACCACCTTCTCAGCAAAAAGCTGAGATGGTGGGAGTTGTCCTGAACGGTCCTCAGCACTCAGCAGGTTGGCTGGAGGAGGTGAGAAGCCCAGGGGGCCTGGAGCTCCCAGCCCGCTCCCTGGGTCACCTGCTGTAAGTGTCACCACCCAGCCCCCTGGCTGCATCCATCAGACCAGCAGGCTGCTTTCTTACTGGGGCCGCACAAGCACATGGCTTCATGCTGCTGCCTGCCGGTCCCTGCTCCTTTTATACATTTCAATATGCACACAGAGGTTTTTATCGCCTCAATCGGATGCTTACATTGCCAGCTCCGCCTCTGGTCGTACCAGCCAGAGCTGGAGCTCTGATCCAAACCTGAACACTGGGATTGTTTTGAGCAAATTCTTGGGAGCTGTGAGGGGAAAACATTTCAAATTACCGAGAACATTCCAGTAACTGGGAGCACTTGGAACCCCCAGCCTCCCCAACACAGCCGTTTCTGAATGAATTCAAAAGAGAGAGGAAAAATCTCTCTCCGTGAACATCCCTTGAAATTGGCCTGCAGAGAATACACTGAGCACGAACGAGGATTCGTCCCAAATTCCTTGGAAGAAGGATGTGAAGAGCTCAGAGGCTGGAAGCTCTCTCGTGTCATACAAGTGGTGTGGCCCCTGAGGAACAGTGACAGCGCTCTGGACACAGCCCTGGAGTCCTGCCCGCCAAAGGCATCATGGCACCTTCCCGCCAGAAACCTCACCGTTGGTGCCACGAGCCACTATGGCGCCTGGAACCACGCGCCTGTGAATGGGAACGGATCAAGCTTTGTGGGTGGCGTCCAGAAATGTTCACAAGGACCATCTACCTGGAAACAGATTTTAAAAAACGCTTACATCCATCTTGGAATATGGCAGGGTATCAATCAGTGAATGAATTTAAAAAACTGAATTTTAAAGGCAAACGAATAAGACCAGGGAGGCTTGCTGAATTCGTCTCCCAGGGCTCCGGCGGGTCCACAGATGAGGGGTGGGCAGCTGGGGCCGGCCATGGGCTTTGTCCACCAGGAGAGCCCAGGCCACGGTTGTGTCGTTCTGACCCATCGGAAGAGGAGGACGATTTCCTGAGTGGGGAAGTGAAGCGTCTTTGGGAAGGGGCCACTTTCTGATTTTCACAAAGTCGCAGTCTAGATTATGGGAACCCCGGCCAACGCCCTTTTGGGGCGTAATTGTGACTTCATGACCTGCACTTGCTCAGAGCAGCAGCCAAGATCCCTGGGGACACCTGTCCTGCTGCCCGTTGGAATCCTGGCTCTGGACAGACAGTCCAGTTGCACCTGGGCCTGTCTTCAGTGGAGACGGGTATCAGCTGTGCCAGCTGTGCCCTGGCTGGAGCTGGGTTAGGAGGGAGATGGACGAACCACGTCAGGTGGGGGGTGAGGCCTGGAGGACATCTGCCTCCCCACTTGGTCTCTGGTGGTGTCCCAGCTATTCGGCCTCCAAGGCTGGCCCCACCCTCAGCTCTGCACCCCACATCCACTGGGCTCCCCACCCAGGAGGGGGCACTGGACCACTAGCAAGGGGACAGTGCAGCTCTTTAGAGCTCCACAAAGCAAGAGTTGTAAATGCACATCATCTCCATGTGGTTCTATGTTTGGGCAGTTTTGCTCCAGAAATATAATATGTAATTGCCCAGGTTTAGGGAAATTGGGGTTTACATGAGAACACCAGAATTCGTGGATGGAAGTGGGTGTTGCCAGCTGTCCATTACCAAAGTGAGGTGGGGCCGAGGTGGTATTCGGGTCCTTCCGGGAGGAAAGCCACTCTTGGCTTCATTGCTCTGTGCAGGACACAGTCCACAGGGCAGGGCTGGGACAGGGGGCTCCGGCCACCCCGGACGCACTGGGCCTCAGTCACCTCACCCATCAAACAAGAGCCGAACATGTGCCCCGCAGGATGTCGTGATGGGAAATTCATCCAGGCAACAAGAGTTTGGTACGGTGCTGACATGTGTCAAGCCAAGATCAAGAGGGACGATTCTCAGACCCCTGCTTTGCCAGCAAAGCCCCAACTGCTGCTTTGTGACGTGCATTCAAGGCTCAGCTCTGCTGGATGACTGAACTCAGCAAGCCATTCGCAAGGTGCCTCTCTAGGCCGGCGAGATGGCCGGGCCCTGGGTGGCCTTCAGGAGCTCAATACAAGACAGGGAGGCAGATGTAGACACAGCACTGGCATCACCTGAGGTCTTCATAAAAGTGGCCGTACGCCCGGGCAGAAGGGACACAGAGGAAGGAACGCCCCGGTGCAGGAGTGCAGGCAGGGTGGCCCCCAGTTCAAAAGGGGATTTCCCGGGAAGGCAAGCGGCCTGCGAAACAAGGAGCAGAGTGAGGGCTTTGTGTTGGGGGGCTCTCGCCACTAAGAAAGAGCACCCCAGAAGCACAGGTGGGCGCTGGGGTCTCAGAGGGGCCCTGACTGAGGAACTCCTTTTCTCCCTATGTTAGTTCCCTGGGGCTGTTGCCGGAACGAATTACCGAAAGCGTGGACAGCTTGAAACAACAGACATTTATTGTCTCCCAGGTCCGGAGGCCGGAAGCCAGAGAGGAAGGTGTTGGCAGAGCCATGCCCCCTCGGGAGGCCGTGGGGTAAGGGGTCCTTCCTGCCTCTCTCTGGTCTGTGGTGTTTGCTGCTGTTGCCTGCTCACTCCAGCCTCTGCCCTCGTCACCACGTGGTCCTCTTCCCTGTGTGCTCGGTCCCCCGTCTGTCCTCTACTTTCCTTAGAAGGACACCAGTCATTGGAAGTAGGTCCCACCCTATTCCAATGTGACCTCATCTTAAAATACCTGCAAAGGTCTATTTCCAAGTGTCATATTCCAAGGTTCAGGGTCCACATGAACTTTGGGGAACACTGTTCATCCTCTCCAGGAAGCGTGTTATCAACAGCAGCCCCCCTTACCCCAGCTTGGGGTGACTTTGTTGTTCACTCCCCAAGTCACGCCCCAAATGCCCCAAAACAGCACATGGTATTTACGAATGTCAGTGTTTTCTGAAGAAGACACGGAAATTCTGTCCGGGTTGACGGTCTCGTGGGCAGAGCTCCAGCTGGCCAGTCCTCTGATTCCCAGACACACCGCTCCTGTGGGCAGCAGGCCACCTGGCCTCCCTGCCCCCCCCAATCTCAGCTGGCAGCCCTCCCCACCCCCCATCCCGGGTACCTGAGGGGTGCAGGCAGAGCACCCTGCCCTGAAGATGAGCAGGGCTTTCTCCTGGGGCAGCTAAGCTGGCCCGGGCCCACAGGCCGCCGGGCGGGAAGGAGGCACTGGGCTTGGGCCTCAGGCTGGCACAGCCCCCACAGACCTGGCCCCCCCTGTCCTTCTTCCCTTCCTCCCATCATTGCCTCCGCTGGGACTTGCGGCCACTTGAGTTGGGTCGGTCTTGTTTGAAAGGACTTAGCAGGACTCAGGCACTTGCACGTGGCCAAGACAACATGGAACAGACTAAAGCAGAAAGGGGCTTACTGAGAGGACCTGGGGTGTCTCCACGAGCCACAGGCCCCTGCAGAAGCAAGGGCGAGCCGGGCCTGGACAGAGACCGGGGCCCCGGACGCCCGCAGGCTCCTCCTGCTCCCCACTTGCTTCCCTTGGCGTTTCGGCCGCCAGCTTCCTTCACCGTCACGGCACCTCGGCCTCTCCATGTCGCTGCCAACGGCCCCCAGTGAGTCTGCCACAGCCGACAGAGCGCCAAGTCCCAAACCCTCAGGGCAGCCACTCCTGGGTCAGGTGCCCCTGTCATCGGAGGCCAGTGGGGACCAGGAACTGCCCGTGGAATGCACAGGGCTGGCTGCAGACAAACCCTGCCTATCTGCTCCAAGGCTGCCGCTCGTGGTGCTTGTTCACGCGGCTCCGGGAACGGCGTCTGGAAGCCACTGGGCCAGTGTTTGCCAGTTGGGAGCCACTTCCGGCGCAGTGCTGGGCAGGTGCTTGGCCTGGAGCTGACATCAGACGTCAACTGCGTTTGGCTCACACCGAGCTGCCATGCTGGGTCCCTTAGCTCGTCCTGGGACCTTGAGGCAGCAGTGACCGGGGAGGAAGGAAAGCAGGCGATGCTTTCGTGTGGCCCCTCCCTGGCAGCCCGTGCACGTGGATGGCCTTCCCCCGCCTGGCCAGCTTGTCCTGCACGAGCCCGACAGTTTCCCTCCCCCCAGACTGAGGATTCCGAGTCCACGAGAGGCAACGCTGGCTGTCATGGAAGTCCGCCTCCCATCCGCACATGCTTTTCAAATGCAGGAGGACCCAGCCAAGGCCTCAGAGAAGAGAAATGAGAGGAGAGCGGGCGTGAGGAGGGCTGGCACCACGCTCTCAGGAGGCATGGCCGGGCATTACAAGCGGGCAGCGTTCTCCCAGCTGCAGAGGAGCGGGCTGGAGGGCTCTGACCCGGCAGCCCTCTCGGGATGGACCCTCGAGACCGTGGCTCGCTAAACGGGACTTGTTGATGACCGCTAAGCAAACTTAAAAAGAGGATTTGTTGGTTTGAACTGGGGAGCCTAGAGACGTTGATGGTTTCGGGCATGGAATGACCCACATTGTTTTTGTAAATACGTTTTAATTGGAAAACAACCACAGACATTTAAGTATGACGTGTGTCTGTTTTCACATGACAGCGGCAGAGTTGAGGAGTAGTGCCAAAGACCATTGGCTGGCGAAAGCCTGAAATGTTTATTAAAAGGCTTGCTGGCCCCAGCCCTTGAGCTGTGCTGTCCAATAGAGGGGCCACCTTGCCACGTGTTACACTGACACGTACCCAGCCTGAATCAGGATGGGCTATAAGTGAAAACTGCACAATTTCACAGACTTAGTTGTGCGGGAAAGGATGAAAAACAGCTCATGAAGAATGTTCGTGTATTGATTCCACGCTAGGATGATACTCTTCGACATGCTGGGTGAAGTGAAATACATTATTACCACCATTAGTTCCACCTGCCTATTCTTACACTTTTTCACGTGGCTGCGGCTGCAGGAACTTTTCGGCTGTGTCTGCGCCCCCCACCCCCACACCTTGTGCTTCTATCGGAGAGCCCTGGCTGGGGCCCCCGCTCTCTCCTACCTCTCTGGAGGGTCTCCTGCACGTGGTTGATGAGACGGCCCCCGGAAGTTTCTTTTGAGTTGTAGTCACAGTCCATTCGTGGGCCAGGAAATCAAGTTAGTAGATTGTAGCCAGAGTTTTAAAACATGAAGTAAAACGGAAAAGAAAATGTTGGCGATGAGTTGCAACAAGATGAGGACGGGTTCGCGAAACCTGTTTCAGTCACAGTTTTTCGTTTTGTCCAAGTGCTGGAAGTTGTAAGAGGCACTGCAATTTTATAACAGCTAAGAAAGAAAACACACAGCCCGTCAAGCCATGATGAAGGCATGAAACAGCGGGCCCTCCGAAGGCCGCACACAGTCACAGCAGCCTCCTGGCACTCTCTCCTCTTCTCTGAGGACCTGACCATTCCCCAGCCCATAGCTGCACTGCGGGTGTGTCACACGTCCCCACCGCCCGACACAACCCAACTTCTGTTCGTGGGCGTCTTCCCCTCTTTTTTTTTTTTAAAAAAAAGATTTTTATTGGGGAATTGGGGGAAGGGGAACAGACAAGTTGCTGTCCTTTTGCTCTTCAGTCTAGTTGTGGAGGACGTTGCTTCACGGGCCCAAGTTGTCACCATCATTGCGCTCTTCCCGGGCGAGGCAGATCAGTTGCCGCCTTCTGAACAGCCACTCACGCTGGCTGCTGGCCACACACGGTAGCCCATGGCAACCCACTGCCACAGGGGCTGCAGCCTACACCATCGCAGGCGACTCAGGGCAGTGTCACTGGCCCTCATATGTGGGATCCGAACCAGGGCCCTCTGGCATCCCAAGCCAGTTCTTAACCATCGCGCCACTCGGCCGGCCCGTGTCTTCCAGTCTTAAGGCTTGGAAAGCACTTGGTGGTTGTTTGGAATAACACAAGGCCTCGCGGTGATTCCTCCAGTGACGAATACTTGCTAATATTGAATGTGGTATCCGAGACTTAATTTCAGTTAGCTGCCCTGTTCGGTAGCTTTCTGCATATTCAAAACCCTTTCATTCCCATGCTGAATCGTAGTGACTCTCTTTGAGGACATTTTAACAAAAAATCAACTAAACCCACGTGGTACCTAGAAGATGGACAACTCAAGTGTGGCGAGCAGGCCCAGACAGCTGTCGATCTCTCGGTGGTTCCCTTGATTGTGAGACAGAGTGGATTCTCAGAGATGCTAAGAGGTGAAAAGTGTACATCTTAGAACAGACAGTGAAATGTGAATATGTGAGTATTGGTCAGTGTGAAATGCATTTCCTATTGTGGGCTGGGGTGAGGAAGTTTGAGGAAGCAACCCCGTGCTTAGCGCTCCCAGGGAGGAACCCCAGCCTTCTGCAGGGACTCGGGCTCCAGCAGAAATGGCCTGAAGCCCAGTCACAAGCCGTTCCTAAGCTGACCCCTGAGGTCAGCCCCCCACACCACCTGGGTCCACACAGGAAGGTGGGGGGGCAGACAGAACAGCAGCTAAGGTTGCAGGGCTGGGGCCAGGTGGATGCTTTCTGTGTGGTCCGCTGCATGGATTCCTGGATGCACCTCATCCTGACCTTGGCTGGGTGGTAGGTGGGGTGGGGCCTCGGAGGGCCCACACTTATACGTTGTCTCAGAGGCCATGCATTATGTTCATTTGTTCTTCCAGTGGCTCAGGAAATATTTGTTGAGTGTGTAGCACATGCAAGGCCCAGGCTAGCACCAGACCAGAAAAGGGCCGCTTCGAGCGTGGGAAGAGTCATAATCTCAAAGAGAAGCAGCCAGGCCAAGAAAGTTCCACTAGGCGGGGGATGGGGGGCGGGTGGGGTGGCGGTTAAGTGCAGCATCACTGGGCTGAAGGTACCGCCGGGAACTGAGGCCTTTAGAGAGAGATGCCCGGGTGGAAGCACTCCATGCAGGGGGAGGAGAGAACACAGAATGGGTGAGCCAGCCACCCAGCCAACCACCCGCCGCTGCTGCCGTCAGATGCAGTGTGTGCTCCTGCCCTCTCCTCCATCAGGAGGCTCCTCAGAGGTGGCTGAGTGGCTGCAGCAGAAGGCGGCTCTGAGGCTCTGCCCAGACCTGCATCCTGTTCTCTCATCTCCCGGGCGCCCTAGGGCGGGGGCCCTGCTGCCCGCAGGCCCTCTCTGCACGTAGTTAGTTGGCCCTGCAGGGTGCTGACCCCATGGGCAGCCCCAGGTCTGGCCTTGGTCCACCCGGTCCTGCCCCTCGCCGGGAGAGCTGCCGCGCTCTCACACAGGGGCACGTTTGGGTTTACTTTGGTGAAGCCCGAGAGTTCTTTGAACTGAACAAATAGTTTCTCTCGGGGATGCACAAGGCGCAAAGCTTTATTTCCTGCTTCTCCTGGGGACCGGTGGCAAAGCCTCCCCCGCCCGGCGTCTTTCGTGTGTGCCCGCAGCCTGGATGTCACGGCTTCAAGAAGAGGCAGAAGCGTGATGACATATCTTTGGTGGTGAGCACTGAGCATGCGGCTGTGTAATGAGGTTGGAAAGTTTGGGGCGATGCATTTAATGAATTTTGTATTAAGATATCACACAGCTGCTGCCATTTGCACTTCACAGTGCTATCTAGAACAGATGTTTAATACTTAATGAATTGAATATTTAGATACAGCAATGCATTTGACACCCACAGTTAAAGAAAAGACCATCAAGTGCAGGAAGTCCTCCTCAGGCCGGGTTCTGGGGTTTGGGCAGTGACGTCTCCAGGTGGGCCCGCGGGGAGGGCCATGCCAAGGGGCCTGCGTGCCGCCTGCAGCCCCCCGACCCCGAGGCTGCTCCCGCCAGACACTTCACTCATTCAGATGAAGCATGGGTGAGCTTTTCTTTCCAACAGATTGTTCTAGAAAGGCATCCCATCCCTTGCAGACTGACTCAGGAAGTGAAAACAAAGTCATGAGTATCCGACAGGCTTCTATATATGACGGCATCGCCTGTGCTTTGTGGAGCACTGCAGGGTGCTTGTTACAGTTTATTTCATAAGTAGATGCACCTTAACAACAATTTATTCAAATATCAATACCTCTTCAGGGAGACATCATCAGCCTGACTAGAAAACGTTACCACGGTGCAGTCCTGGGGAAATCATGCATAGCAAGGTGGCAGAGTCAATATAAACCCCAACAAGTGTCCCATGTGATGAGGGACATGACGTTTTCCCCACCACCGCTGAGCTGCTCAGCCCACCGAGGGGCACACAGACCTGGCTCTGCCCACCGGGGCCCATGGGGCTCCCCAGGCCCCCTGCCCAGGGGACCACTGGCCCCTGCCTATGGCACATGGGGCCAGAGCCAGCCCAGGGCCCAGCCATGCCACCGGACAGACGCACCTTACTGGTGATGGCCACGGGCCTTAGTGGGGCTCTCGGGTGTGAAAGAGCCTCACCCTGCCGAGCAGCCACCCAGGTGAACGGCCTGGAGGTAGCTCACGTCTCTCCTGGGAAGTGTCTTGTCGGTGCTTCTCAGGACAACGGGCTGGAGCCCAGACGACCTGGGGGAAACCTCAGCGCCCCACTCCCCAGCTGTGCGGCCTGGGCGGATCTCTCAAGGCCTCCGTGCCTCAGTTTCCTCCTGTAAAGTTCGGATCTGTTGTGAGGACTGAGAGGGATAATGGTGAAGCGCTTAGGGTGGCATCTGGCACAGAGCACGCTCCACATGGGCGTTTCCTGGTGACACTGCCTTTATCACAGAAGGTGACCACAGGGCCCGAGACAGGACATCATGGCTGTGGCTTCAGATCCTCATCTGCAAAACAACAATTATTATTACTATGCTCATCGTAAAAACGTGGACTATGATGAGGAATTGCAAGGGCAACCCCTGGCCCAAGAACACGTTGCGGGGTGGCCCAGCCCTGCTCCGGCTTCTGTGATGGAGCCATGCCCACACTGAGGGCCCCACCTGGTCGTTGCCCAGCCTGTGGGCTTGTTGCCTGGAGAGAGGCAGGCCAGCTGCAGCCTCAGCAGAAAGGCTCATTTGCAAAATGGAAATTCGTATCCTAACCTCATTTGTCATGTTATCAGCGCTCACGACAGCCGCGTGGCACAATCCAAAGGAAAGATTTAGACCTAACAGGGAAAAATCAGTTAAAATTGACACATCCATTAGAAGATTTTAGAACTGAAAACACTCTTCCTAGAGTGTTAGGATGACTTCTCAGGTGATGCTAAATCAATATCTCACACTTGCGATGAATTCATTATTTTGTTTTATGAGCACTGTCTGCTTTCTAAATTCTCTCCTGTCCGCCTTTTCAAACCCACCCCAGGAAGCCACAGCTTAGAGACCAGCCAGGGTTCCAGCCCAAAACCCCACCGAAGAGGAGACGAGTGGACAGGGGCAGTTCCAAATGGCTCCGTCCTCCCCAAAGGTGGCTGACCTCCCACTGACCTCTGCCGGCAGCCACCTTGTCCCAAACCCCTGTCCTGGGCGTGATGCTGTTTCAGGGACCCCGTGCCTGGCTGCAGGCCCACACCTGCCCCTCAGGGCCTCAGAGCCATTACAGGCCGTGGTCTCTATGGATTCCTCCTGCTTTCTTGGTCCCTGTGCTACGCTGGTGGTCGTTACGTGTGAGAGACTCAACGTGGTCACCAGAGGATGGCTCCCATGGAGGGGAGAGGGACCACCCCGACTGCTGTTGTGATGATGGCCAGGTTTTCCACGTCCTCTGAGGACCGTGGATGGACAGAGGGACAGAGGGACGGGGGAGAGCCTGGAGGGGAGCAGCTCCCGGACCCCCTGGCTAGGCATCGCTCTGGTCGCGGCCCACCCTGGATCGTACCCCAAACTCAGCACCGCAGAAGGGTCCCTTATAATCGTCTCTGAAGCGAAGCTTTCATTCACATATGAGAACACACCACATCATAAGGAAAACATGAAACGGTATAAAATACAAGCCTTCGATGAAGCACTTATTTTGATAAGTGTGAAATCTCCTTGGGGAAGCAGCGTGGGACAGTGGCAGGAACTGAGCTCCAGAATCAAGTTCCACTTGAGCGTGTTCCAGCTGTGGCCGGGCCGGGCGGCTCTCACCTTGGAGATGGGGACAGCACCCTCCCCACCTCGGAGGGTGGACCACAGCACGCGGCAGGGCCTGGCTCCGGGGCAGTGCGCAGCGGCTGTTGCTATTACTGGTGGTTTCCACCTGCTTGGTGAGGAGAGGAACGTNGCCCACACTGAGGGCCCCACCTGGTCGTTGCCCAGCCTGTGGGCTTGTTGCCTGGAGAGAGGCAGGCCAGCTGCAGCCTCAGCAGAAAGGCTCATTTGCAAAATGGAAATTCGTATCCTAACCTCATTTGTCATGTTATCAGCGCTCACGACAGCCGCGTGGCACAATCCAAAGGAAAGATTTAGACCTAACAGGGAAAAATCAGTTAAAATTGACACATCCATTAGAAGATTTTAGAACTGAAAACACTCTTCCTAGAGTGTTAGGATGACTTCTCAGGTGATGCTAAATCAATATCTCACACTTGCGATGAATTCATTATTTTGTTTTATGAGCACTGTCTGCTTTCTAAATTCTCTCCTGTCCGCCTTTTCAAACCCACCCCAGGAAGCCACAGCTTAGAGACCAGCCAGGGTTCCAGCCCAAAACCCCACCGAAGAGGAGACGAGTGGACAGGGGCAGTTCCAAATGGCTCCGTCCTCCCCAAAGGTGGCTGACCTCCCACTGACCTCTGCCGGCAGCCACCTTGTCCCAAACCCCTGTCCTGGGCGTGATGCTGTTTCAGGGACCCCGTGCCTGGCTGCAGGCCCACACCTGCCCCTCAGGGCCTCAGAGCCATTACAGGCCGCGGTCTCTATGGATTCCTCCTGCTTTCTTGGTCCCTGTGCTACGCTGGTGGTCGTTACGTGTGAGAGACTCAACGTGGTCACCAGAGGATGGCTCCCATGGAGGGGAGAGGGACCACCCCGACTGCTGTTGTGATGATGGCCAGGTTTTCCACGTCCTCTGAGGACAGTGGATGGACAGAGGGACAGAGGGACGGGGGAGAGCCTGGAGGGGAGCAGCTCCCGGACCCCCTGGCTAGGCATCGCCCTGGTCGCGGCCCACCCTGGATCGTACCCCAAACTCAGCACCGCAGAAGGGTCCCTTATAATTGTCTCTGAAGCGAAGCTTTCATTCACATATGAGAACACACCACATCATAAGGAAAACATGAAACGGTATAAAATACAAGCCTTCGATGAAGCACTTATTTTGATAAGTGTGAAATCTCCTTGGGGAAGCAGCGTGGGACAGTGGCAGGAACTGAGCTCCAGAATCAAGTTCCACTTGAGCGTGTTCCAGCTGTGGCCGGGCCGGGCGGCTCTCACCTTGGAGATGGGGACAGCACCCTCCCCACCTCGGAGGGTGGACCACAGCACGCGGCAGGGCCTGGCTCCGGGGCAGTGCGCAGCGGCTGTTGCTATTACTGGTGGTTTCCACCTGCTTGGTGAGGAGAGGAACGTGTGGCACGGCAGCAACCAGAGGTTTGGGGCCGCTGGCTGATGGGCCCGATCACCGGCCACCTGAATTCACTCGTGGACATTCCATCTTCCCTCTTCAGATAACAAACTTCACTGAGTGGCACCTTCATGGAGGGGCCTGTCAAGCTGCCCCAAACATGCCCAAGTGAAATCTCGAGAAGAAAACGAGAAAGATAGGTCAACACAAAAAGCCAGGAGGAACCTGCTCTTTGGGCTTCTTAGCTACAAGTAGCACTTCTGGTCTCGCCACGCCGCCGCTTACGTCCCCCTGGCTGTGTGGTATCAGGACAGCAAGGAGTGATGGAAGACGGAACGTGGCAGCAGAAGGAAGCCTCCCTCGGTGACTCTTGAGCCAAGAAGGCCCAGACGCGTGCGTGTGAGTTTCTGCTCCAGCAGGGCCCGCGTGGCGGCCTCGGCAAGGGGCCCAGCGCCTGTGAGCCTGGACCCTCCTCGGCAGGGGGCACCCGTGCCCCGTGGCTGCCTTAACAAGTCAGCACGACTTAATTACATTTCCTGTAAGTCAACAAAAATGTATTCCCTCACGGTTCTGGAGGCTAGAAGTTCAAGATCAAGGTGTCGGCAGGCCGTGTTCCCTGAGGTGAGAGGAGGCGTCTTCCTGCCCCTTTTGCTGCTGGCCGTCCTTGGTGTCCCGGGCTTGTGGTTGCATCACTCCTGTGTCTTCCTGTCTTCACACGGCCTTCTCCTCTGCGTGCCTGTGTCAAATCTCCCTCTGCGTCCCTCTAGTGGGACAGGCGATGGCACTTAGCACCCACCCAGGTAGTCCAGGTTAAGCTCCTCCTCTCAAGAACCTTCACTTAATGACATATTTTGCCCTGGAAGGTAAGTCATTTGTTTGCCTGAGGTCACATTCACAGGCTCTGCAGATTAGGATGGGGACATAATTTTGGGAGCCATCGCTCTGCCCTCTCTACCCCGTCAGAGGTGAGGTTGGGGTTGGAGATGTTGCCTGGTTCCTGGTCAGCCACTCTGGTTGTCATTGAGCCTTCACGAAGCCATGCCTCCAGCCTGGGACTGAACTCATGGGGACACCTGTCCTCACTGTGTGCCTGGCTCGGAGCCCTGACATTGCACAGTGGGGCAGGGACCCCGTTCTTGTGCGTGGGCCCTGCTGTCTTGTGCCTGGTCATGCCAGAAAGCTGCCACCACTGCCTCACAAGCTCTCAATGGAGTGCTCATTTGGCCACTGTGTTTTCTGTCCTCACGGGGAGGACGTCCTAGGTGGTGCCCCAGCAAAGCTGCCTGGGAACCAGCATTCCCGCTCTTCCAAGTTCATGCACACCAGCAGGGCCATCTCCCCCAGGCTGCACCTGAGACTGGATGAGGTCTGTTTTGGGCCACTCTCTGTACTGAAAGCCACTGTTCTTCAACTCTTGGGTCTTGGTGTCAGGTCCCATATGATGGGAGAGCCCTCAGCATCTCAGTAGCCAGACAGCCATCTGCCTCCAGTACTAAGATGTCTGAACCATCTTGGTGCCTCCTTCTCATCAGCCTGTGAGCTTCTGACATCCCACCAATAGATGGCCTTTGTCAGACGGCCCCCAGGGTGCCTGCCTTGTGCCAACCCCCACCTGACAGCAGTGCAATACCACTGCACCTTTGGTGCTTGAGTTAGAGTAGATATATCTTTTCTATGTTTGTTTTTTGCATCCAAACAAGCCCTGTCTGAAGTGCCTGGCACACGCTAGGAACTGTGTCCAGTGGATGGACACCACCATGCCCTCTGTGACCCTGGTCTGGTGGAGGAGAGAGACATGAACTGGGCAAGGACAAGCATTGCGCTGGGATAGGCCCAGGAGCCCACAGCAGGCTGAGTGCACGTGCATTCACCAGCATGAGGCCCAGGAGCCGACTTCGGAAGCTGTAGCAACGGCCACCCGGCATGTCCATGCTGGAGTGGGGCCCCTCCTCTCGGCCCACCTCTGCTCTCTGGGTTCCCATGGCATCCCAGGAGCTCCCTGATGGGCTTCCAGGATCCTCACAAAGCAAGGCCGCGGACCTCCTGACATGGCCTGGCTCAATTCCGGGCTGGGTTTTAAGGCCAGTGCACCAGGCACGTGTTCTCTTCAGAAGCTCCAAAAGCAGGAACAGAGCAGGGCGTGAGAACCCGACTCTCAGGGCTGCTGCATGCACACCTGTGCCCGACAGCGTGGGGCTCTGACCTGCCCCGAGTGACCATTCCGACTCCACAGCCAGCTGTGTCTTGCTCATTGACAAGGTCCCGCTGTCACTCCTCTGCGCCTGTCGGCTAGTGTCTGTCGTGCTTTCCACAAAACCCACGTCAGGGGGGTGCGTGGAAATAAGATTTCACCTCTAAGGTTTTGCACCCAGGCCACTCTTGGAACTAGAAGTCTGTTTCGTCAGAGGGGAACAGCACAGAAGAAAGGAACGGATCTCTGCAGCCAGAGGGCTTGGGATGCTGTATTCAGTAAATTCCATGAGCTAGTCAGCACTTCATCACAGAACAGGCTTGTGGTGACTGGTTTCACCAACGGCAGGCGGATAATGTAAGTGCTCTGAGCACGTGTAAGGTGGGCGGGGCTGAGCTGGGACGTGCGGCAGATTAGGTGTAGCAAATGCATTTTCAATTTACGATTTTCTCAATCTATGATGGGTTTATTGGGACGTAATCCCAGTGTGAGTCGAGGATCTGTAAAAATACACACACTTCTTTTTAAAAATAGTTTTATTGAGATACAATTCACATCCCATACAATTCACCCATTTAAAGTGTACATTTCAATGATTTTTTGTATATCAACAGGTAAGTATACCCATCATCATAGTTAATTTTAGCACATTTTCATCACCCCTTCGCTACCCCCTCCGTCCACACCCCACGCCCCCCGTCCCACAGCAACCTTCTTTCTCTGCGTCTCCTGTCTGTATGAGTTTCCCTGCTCTGGGCGTTTCGTACGAATGGAATCATGTGACGTGCAGGCTTCTGTGACTGGCTTCTCACTTTGCATCGTGATATCGGGGTCCATCCGTGGCGCAGGCTGTGTTAGTGCTTTCTTCCTTCTTGTGGCTCCCAGCAGAGGCTGCCTTTCGCAGACCCTTGCAGCAGGGTGACGAGGACTGAGCTGATGGGACCGCCCAGAAGTGACAGTGCCACCACTGAACAGACCCCCCACAGACAAAGTGACTTTCTCCAACTTCCCTTTCCTCCGCCTGCAGCCCTGAAGCAGTGGCATTGGGTGGCAGCCGTGGGCCTGACATGGAGGCCCATGCAGGCGGCAGTCCGGCAGGCTGGGTGCCAGACGCCCTCCTCCAGCCCGAGACCGGCCGTCTACCTTAGGTTGTCGGGCATGGGCTTTAGTTTCCCGGGGCTCGAGCAGGCCCCACACACTGGCGGGTCATAACAATGGAAGAGCAGCCCCTCACAGCCCGGGGGCCAGATGCCCCAAATCTAGGCGTGGGCAGGGCCCGCTCCCGCTGGCGGCTGTGGGGGTGGGCCCTGCCTCCTAGCTCCTGGGGGCTCTGCGTGTCCCCTGGTATTCCCAGCTCTGGCGGCCTCACTCCAACCTCTGCCTCTGTCATCACGCGGACTCCCCCCTCTCCTTGTGTGTCCTGGTGTCTCTGTTTTCTCTTTTATAAGGACTCCCGTCATTGGATTGAAATACATCTTTGCACACTTAACCAATTATTCCTTTAGCCCACATTTCTAGAAGTGAAACTCTTGGACTTTCAATCATGTTATCCAGTTGGCCCACGAAAAGTGGTACCTCCAACTGCTCAGCTCAGGGGGCCTGGCTCCCCACGGACCCCACTCCTGCCATGTTAGCTGTCCTCCCCCCCTCCGCTTCCCTGCTCCCCTCAACCCTCCTCCTCTCCATCAATTTTTGCCAGGATAAGAGTAAAAATGTTACTTGGCTATCTTATTTGACTATTTTTATTTTTTTGGTGAGATACTTTGCATCCTTTATGCTTTTTTTTTTCTATTGAGGTATTCAGGGATTTTTCTTATTAATTTGAAAAAGTTTCTGTATTTGAGAATGTCAGCCCCTTTGTGCTTCATATTTGTTGTAGATATATTTTTTCCCAGTTGAGACAAACTTTTTTCCATGTGAGAAATTCTAGGAGAAGTTTGTGGCATGAATCTTTGTATAAGGGACATTAGGTGACATAATGAACACGAATGTCTTTTATTGCAGTTTTTAAACAATACAGATATATTCTTCAGATGGCCATTTTTTGTGTGTTGACCCTCTATAAAGTGCAGAGGCACAAGACTAAATCATAAATAAGTGAAGACATTTTTACAGGCAACAAGAACATTGAAGTCTGTGTACATGGCTTTTTCTCCACACTTTTTAAAATTATAAAAGTAATACACACAAAATAAAAATATTAAAGCAGGGTAGACTGATACTAAATGAAAAAGAAAAGTTTCCCACCCCATTGCTACTCTCAGGAGAGAAGCATTTTAACAGTTTATGGTTTTAGATCTTGTCGCTACCACCATAATTCTAAATAAAATGCTTCTGCATTTGTCCATTTTAAGCAATTTCTATTTGACTTCTCAGTATGAAAGAGAAGTTTAAGTCATTTCCACTTCCTGCATTCTCCCCTCGATTTTATTATATTACTTTTAGCTCTTCCGTTTCTTCATTAGTAGCTGTAGTCATGTGCATAAATCTCCCTTTTTGTGACCAGCCTTGGATACAATGTCATGACTCCTCTGTGTCAGGTGAGGGAGTGAGGGCTCCCCTGTTCTGTGTCCCCTGCACGCCAGCCGGTGTCAACGACGCCTTTGCGTTTACACTGCTCAGCGGTCCTTTCCCCACGAGAAGTGGCGAGCACCTGGCAGATGTCAGTGCTGAGGTGGCAGCAAGCAACACAGACCTAGGTCCCCTGCCTGGCACAGCTCACGTGCTAGTTTGGGGGAAATGACAATGAAATCAACGGGCAGCATCTACTATGTGTCAGGTGGAGGAGACAGGCCTGTGGAGAAAAGCAAAGCAGGGAAAGGGGTCGCAGGTTCGTCAAGGCCCAGGGAGGAGTTCGTAGCATCTCTTCTCTGTTTTGAATCTGTAATTCTGTTTCCCCTATAATTGACAGTATGTTGAGTCTATCATTCTAAAGTTAGTAAACATATATTATGATTTTATAAATGTTATTCTAGGAAGGAAATGAAGTTTTACATCCCTACGTGTGGCTGCTGGCATGACCCAGGAGCCAATGTGAAAGTGGAGAAATACATCTATCACCTTATCAGTTGCTCAGAAGCACGTCACAGTGTTCCATCTGACTCTCTCTGTGACTCTGCGTATCCTGGCGCGGCTAACTGCCTTTTCCCCGTGTTGACGGAACACGCATCTTCCTCACCACGTGAGGAAGACCATGGCGCTTCTCCATCACACTCGCTTCATGGTTGATCCGTGTTAGCTGTTTTCTAGACTCTCAGACTAGAGTTTCTTCTCATGTTGCACTCTTGGGTTAACACAACTGTTTTCTTTCTTTTTCTTGAATTCCTTTTGTTGTTGTTGGCTTTTATTGAAGTACCTCCTGAAGCAAAGATTTCTCAGAAAGAGCACAAAAGGGGCATCAACAGGTAAACGTCCCCAAAACTTGCATATCTGGAAATTCGCCCCCAAACATAACTGATGGTTCGGCCGGACACAGATTCCAAGTTCAAAATACTGTCCTCGCAGCTGTAAAGGTCAGCTCCATTGTTTCCTGGCATCCAGTGTGGCTGATGGGAAGCCTGGCGCCAACTGGGTCCTCACCCCTCTGTGGTTAACCATCTTTTCCCTCTCCGCACACCCCAGGGATCTTTCCTTAATCCTTGGTGTCCACAGGCTGGCACCGAGTCCAAGTGTCCTTTCGGGTGGAGGCATCAGAATCTCACAGGACCGACAGGGCTGGGTGGGCCTGAGACGTGCGAGCAGGCTGCTGCAGCTGCCCGCCTGTGGGAAAGGCTCTGTAGGGCGCACAAATTCACACTAAGGTGTGAGTGGCTGATAGGCCGACAGCGCCCAGGAGGGGGGAGGTGGAGGTGGCACTGTCTGTGGTAAGAGGAATAAAAGGGAGCTGTTTTGTGTCTGTGTGTGTAGAGACTTTTGTGGCCGAGGCCTCTCCTTTTACCACCGGGCTCACACACCCTGCTCCCCTGTGAGCCCCAGTCCGCTCACACTCTCACCCTCAGATGAGAGTCAGCAGTCAGGCGACCTAGCCCTGAAGGCATGCCAGCCTGGCCGTGATTGGTTAGCAAAGCCTGTCACTTGGAGTGGAGCCCATGGTGCATCACGTTTCGGGGGGTGGGGGACACGGCCTGGCTGCAGGAGGGGAGCCGTGCACAGCAGGCACTTACACCCACCATCGTCGGCACTGCTGGCTCATGACTCGGACGAGCCGAGCTGGGTTCCAGGCTCGCTCTCAGGAGCTAGGTCTGGGATCCTTGCATCGTGGGGGAGCCTGTTTGCATGAAACCACAGATCAGGACAAGACCCCGGATCGCACAGCTTTCTGACAACTTTAGTTTATCGCCCTCCTCCAGGAGAGAGGGCTCTTGTGGGAAATGGTTTCTGAGCCTCTGACACTGGCGTCCTTGCCCTCGTAAACTGTTTCCATGCTCGGTGCTGGAGCAACGGTGGCCCTGAGCCCCCACTCCGCATCGGACTGTGGGCACTGGCACAGGCGTCTCCCCAGCAGAACTAGAGTGTGTGGGGGGAGCCTTCGGCTGACTCTGGGCCAGGCCACCGGGCCGCTGAGACCTGGGGTTCAGCTTTTGCCCTTCCCCGTCTCCTGGCATCGCTCCCTTCCCCTGGGAGTCAGGGCAGGGCCCGGCCGGGTTGCCCCCAGGATCGGGGTGCTGGCTGGACAGCTTGCCTTGCCTTGGAAGCCCAGGTCCCCAGCCTGGCAGAGGGCAGACGGAGGGAATTCCCACACACTTCAGCGCGGAGCCATGCCCGGACCTGTCTGAGGCAGCTGGGCCGACTGGCTTGGCGCTGCCCACCGCAGGTGTCTGGAGGCCAGCCCTGGCTTGGGAAGACAGCCCGGGCGAGGGAGTTGGAGCCAGGTGCTGGCAGTGTCCGGCTTGCCCTGGGCACAGCCTGGGCAGCTGGCCACCTTCCCCGCACCAGCCTCTCCTCCACAGAGGGCGGATGTGCCCACCTTGCAGCTGGGTATCCTGGGGGCCCAGACCTGTGACCAGGTGAAAGCGGTGGTATCTTGGCTCAGAGTCTCAGGGAGAGGCTGGGCCTGCTGCCGAAGTGGAGTCAGTCCCAAGCCGGGGAAAAAGCCACAGGCTCATGGTTTCTGGGTCAACAGCCGTAACCTTGGCTCCTCCAGAGGCAGAGTGTCTGTGGGTCTCCAACAGCTATCTGTTCTGAGTGAAATGAATTTCTATGTCTTCCCTAGGGTGGCGGCCCTGTGGGGACTGGTGCGGGGAGGCCTCAGGGACTGAGCTGCGGGTGAGAAGCGGGAGGAAGTTCAGGTTGCAGTCCACACTCAGCCACCACGGGGACAAAGCCCCGATCCGAGCTACGGGGACGAACCTCGAAAGCACGACGCAGAGGGAAAGATGCCAGACACAGGTGGCTACCTATTGTCTGATCTCATTTATATGAAATGTCCAGAATAGCAAATCCACAGAGTCAGACAGCAAATTGGAGATGACCAGGGGCTGGTGGGAGGGGGCGATGAAAGGTAAACTGAGGCACATTAATACTTTTCAAGAGTTTATTTGCGCATACATCTATTTATTCAGATGGGGCAGTGCTAAGCCAAAGGTGGTTAGGAGCACACACACACCCCGCCCCGCCCCCGACAGGAGCTGGGGGAGGGGTTTTTACAGAGAAGACACGAAGCAAACTGGGAAATGTACTTGATTGGCCATAGTTTACAGAGCTGCCTTACTTGGGAAAGACTCATTTGCCTGTTAGGAATAAAGCTGCTACAAATGTTCAGGTACAGATTTTTGTGCGAACGTAGATTTCCGTTTCTCTGGGTAATGCCCAGGGGTGCAGTTGCCAGGGTACATACTGGTTGCATGTTCAGCTTTCAAAGAAACCACCAAACTGTTTTCCAGAGTGGCTGCACCATTTTTATCCCCTCTGGAGACGTACAAGGGTTCCAGTTTCTCTACATCCATGCCCACATTTAGTAGTGTCACTGTTTTTTATTTTAGCCGTTTTGATAGGTGTGTAATGGTATCTCATTATGATTTTAATTTGCATTTCTCTAATGACTACTGATGTTTTACATATTTTCATGGATGAATTGCTGTCTGTATACCCTCTTTGGTGAAATGTTTCTTCATGCCTTTAGCCAATCTTCTAATTAGATTATTTGTTTTTATACTGTTGAGCTTTGAGAGTTCCCTACATATTCTAGATACTAAGTCCTTTGTCAGATATTTGATTTGCAAATGTCTTCTCTTAGTCTGTAGCTTCTCTTTTCGTCTTAACAGGGTCTTTTACAGAGCAAACTTTTTAACTTAATTTTGCTAAGCATGTGGCCTCTGCCGCCTGTCACCAGGAGTGGAAGCCCAAGCGTGTCCACCCGCTGCCCCAGGCATCAGAGTCACCAAGGACAACATGACACAGTCCAGCACTTAATGGGACAACACTGGCCTCATCGGAGAAAAGACGGTGCAAGGCCAGCGTCAGCAGTGGGCACTGCCCCCGATGGCCAGCAGGCCCTTCCCACAGCCAGTGCAGGCTCACTGGCCTGTGCTGCATCCCAGGCCCCAGGCCCCTCCCTGCAGGGGATAGATGCCGCAGTGGGGCGGCCAGGTGCTATATGACACACACAAAGCAGAACAGGGGAGCGCACGCTGAGTGAAACAGGAAAAGACGTGGATCAAAAAACCACATGCAAGAGACTGCCTTTCCCTGCATATTTTGATTAAACCCCCATTTATCCGTTTTTCCTTGTAAGGATTGTGCTTCTGTGTCAAGTCTAAGAACTCTCCCACTACCCCTATTACCCAAGACTTTCTCCTATGCTTTTTTCCCCAAAAGTTTTGTACTTTTACATTAAGTCCATGATTCATTTTTGAATTATTTTTGTATAAGGCGTGAGGCTTCAGTCGAGGCTCACGTTTTTGCCTGGGGATGTCCACTGGGTCCAGTGTCTTTCCTAATGTGCATTTTCTGTGGTGTGTTGTCCTCTCAGCACTGCTCTAGCTACACCCCACACATTGTGGTAGGTCATCTTCACATCCTCAATCAGTTCAGTGCCTTTCATTTTATTTCATGAAAGACTTCTTTGACTCATGGGATCATTTAGAAGTGCCGTGTTTAATTTCCAAACATTTGACAATTTTTCTGTTATTGAATGCTAGTTTGATTCCATTGTCGTCAAATAACAAATTCTGTATGGTTTTGATTCTTTTAAATGTGTTGAAATCTGTTTTATGGCCTAGGTTGTATGGTCTGTACTGGTGTATGTTTCATGGATAATCAGAAAGAATGAACGCAATACCATTGCTGAAGAGAACTCTCTGTCAATGTCAGTTGGATCCTAATTGGACTGAATTGTTGGTTGGTGGTATAGTTGAGTCTCCTATGCTGATTTTCTGAGTGTTCTATCAGCTGTTGAGAATCTCTCCAGCTATAATCGTAGATTTCTCTATTTCCCCTTTCAGTTCTGTCAGTCTTTGCTTCACATATTTTGCAGCTGTTTTTTGGTGCAAATATACTTAGCATTGCTATGTATTCTTTTATCATTATATCATGCCTCTTTATGTCTCTGGTAATTTTCTTTGCTCTGAAGTCTACTTATCTGATAATATAGTCAATTATGCTTTCTTTTTTGATTAATGTTTATGTGATCTATCTTTTTCCATCCTTTTTCTTTCAACCTGCCTGTATCATATTTGAAGTGAGTTTCTTGTAGACAGCATATTGTTGTCATTTTTTTAACTTGCTCTGCCAATCTTTGTCTTTTTATTGGTATATTTAGACCATTTACATCTAATGTAGTTTTTGATATGTTAGGACTTAAGTCAATTATTTTATTTTTTGTTTTCTGTTTATTCCCTCTGCTTTTTATTTATTTTTTTCGGTAGTTTACTTAACACTTTTTAGAATTTCATTTTAAGTTAACTATTGTTTGTATGTTCCAGGGTTCCTTCTCTTATTGTTTCTTTATTGTTTATAGAACTTCCTTTAGCCATTCTTTTGGGTTAGGTATACAGGCTAAAAATGCTGCTAACTGGGGTCCAGAGAGAGTAAGTAAGTTGTCTAAGGTGAAAGGCTAATAAAGGAGACTGGTTTGAAGGTCTGGGCTTCCCCAGGTGAGGGCTGGCTCCCTCAGGGGTGTGGTCCAAGTGGAGTGTGGGTCAGCTAGGACCCTGGGCCCTTCTACCTGACACTCCTCCGGGGGTGGTCTCCATGCAAACCTCAGTAGACTTCCCTTCTTGGACTTTGCTTCAGGAAGAGAGGCTGGTGCTCAGCTGCCACATAGGCTGTGGGCCAGCTTTCAGTGTGCAAAGTGGGTGGGGCTTCATCAACAGTTAGTCGGACTCGAGGTTAAGGGTACAGTCCTCCAGACCACCCAGGCTGCCCAAGACTCCTGACAGCAACTGCACATTCGAGGGGTTCCCCTTTCCCAAAGCCCCCTCAGGTCTGGTTTGCTAGCATGAGTCAGGACTCAGGGAGTGTCATATCACACCCGCAGTTATTACAGGCAAAGCATCAAATGAAAACCAGCCCAAGGGGGAGACACATATGACAGAATCTAGGGGATGGCAAACATGGAGCTCGGGTTGTCCTCTTCCCAAGTTTTGGATGGCATTTCTCTTCCTAGTCACATGTGTGACGACATGCACCGAGTGTTACCAACCAGGAAAGCCACTTGAGCTGCAGTGTCTAGAGTTTTTACTGAGGCTTCATTACATCAGCATGATTGCTTGATTGATTTGCCCACGTTGAAATAAATCTCAATCCCAGAAGTCAGGCTGACATCATGTGATCCAAACCCTCTAATCACATGACTGTTCTTTCTGGCAGGGCCAGCCCCCACCCTGAGCCATCTCATTAGCACACACTATCAGATGAGATCCCAGGGGGTCCTGAATAACGGGACACACCTTTCACTTTGTCCTCTCTTTGGAGGCCAAATTCCTTACCCTACAGGTACTCCTCACTGCGGCAGCCCACCCATGTAGGGCATCCTGTCTCTGGCCCAAGCACACTCACCCTCACCGGCCCTTCACTTTCTCATGGGGAGTGCTTGGAGCCAGGAGGAGAGGGGGCCTTCCTCAGGCAAGGTGCAGGAATGAGGTCTAGGGGTGAAGCTAGGTGGTAGGTGACATGGGAGCTCAGAGCCATGGCCACCTCTGGAGATCAATCCTCATCTGCGGGCGGCCTCTCCGAAGGCCAGTCTGGCTTTGAGAGAGCTTCGAGAGGTTTGCAGGCTCTGGAAGGGTGTAGGCTGGGGGCAGGGGAGCCTAGGACCCAGGAGGACATTGCTGTCCTCAGGGCTTGAGGGTCCATTCAGGCTTCTCAGAGCTTGCTCGGGCCAGTGGGTTGCCAGCAGTCTTGGGGGCGCTTGCCGTGGCTGGTCTCAGAAGATGAGATGGGTGCCACGTGGAGCAGACCTGAGGGAAGGCATGGCCTGGAGCCACACGTGGCTGGAGCCACCAGCACAGCTGCCCCAGCTGCCCCGCAGGGACATGTGTGAAGAGCACGACTGTGGCTGAAGCCTCTGAGTCTGGGAAGGTTTTAGCAGCATTACCATGGCAACAACTTACCAGCACAGAGTGCAGGTGAGCAGCGTCCAGCTCCAGTCTTCAAAGGCGGGTGTATTCAGTGGGTTGTTGCTGTAACAAGTGGCCACAAAATGTAGTGGCTTAAAACAACATCCATTTACTGTCTCACAGTTCTGCAGGCCAGATGTCTGGATGGACTTGCCTTGGTCCCCTGCTTGGGGAAGGCTGAAATCAAGGGGCCGACCTGGCTATGTTCTCATCTGGAGTGTGGGGTCGTCATTCAAGCTGACCCTGATGGTTGACCAAATCCTGTCCCTCTGGGTGTCGTCCTGAAGTCCTGTTTCCTTGCTTGCTGTTAGCTGGGGGCCCATCTTTGCTCAGAGAGGCTGCCCCTGTTCCTTCTGGGGCTGTCCGCATGGCCCCCCTGACAGTGGTGGGCCGAGTTCCCCTGGCGCTTGCGATCTCTGTCACCTCCCGTCTGCAGCATCTCACTGACACTTCTCCCTTCCTTGTCTGCTCTTGAGGGCTCATGTGACAGCACCCAGAGAACCCACAGTCGTCTCCCTGTCTTAAAGTCAGCTGACAAGTAACCTCCTTTCCATCTACAAAGTCCCTCCCAGTAGTACCTGGATCAGGGTTTGATCGCATCGAGGATGGAAACCTCGGGCACATCTTTGGAATTCTGCCCCCACCACAGGGCTGTGCTGTCACCAGCTGGCTGTTGCCACACTGCTGGAAGCACTGGGCGGAGATGAGAACGCAGGGTGGGAAATAATTCATTAGGAATCTCTTCTGATTATTTCAAAATCAAGTGCAAGGATTTATATATATTTTTTAGAATGACTTGTTTCCTCTTTAGTTGGTAGAATTCACAGTACAAACATGTATTTATTTATTTATTATTTTTTTTTAGCTGAGCCATCCTGCTACCTGTTGGCAGCTCAGCGGCTGCTCAGCTCAGGCTGGGACTCGAACCGCTGTTGCTCAGAGCTCAAACTCTTGAGCGAGCTCTTAACCAACTGAGCCACTCGGCCGGCCCTTACAAACATGTATTTTTTTAGATTGAGGAAATACTGTAGTAGACGAGTAAAATGGATTTAATTATGATAGAAAATACTCTTACATGGGTTATGTCTGCTGTGGCCACATTCAGTGTCCTTGTCCTCGAGCTGTTCCTGGGCTGTTACCCCGTACAGTGGAGACTGGCTTATTCAGAGGACAGCCTTTTTGTGGCCTCCCTAACTAGCAGCCCCCCCACCGCCAAGGCCAGCAGAGCCAGCCCTCGGAGCCCCAAGCTAAGTGAATGGCCCTCACGTTTGTAACTTTGTTTCAGACGAGCCAACTGCACCGCCTTCTGTGGACTTGACAGGGTTCTGGCCAGTGAGGGAGTTCTGCTGATCTGGACTTGCTCTGTTCCTGGGGAGCAGCTGCCACATTCTTCTCCATTCCGGCAGCACCTGATGTGTGTGACCTCTCACCTCACAGCCGCATTTCCAGTGGCCCCAGAGCTGTGGTGGGGGACAGGCACCCCGACACACCTCTCACTGAAAACTTAACCTCCTCGCCTGAAGACCCAACATCACTTCCTTTCGGTCACAGAGTGCGAGACCTCTTCCGTTTCTCCCTTCAGGAAGAGGCTAGGAGGCTGCTTGGCACCGCCCACCCCAACGGCCCCGGCTGCTAGGCGTTCACTTCCAAGGCCTTGGGCCTCCGAGCTTCTTTGCCAAGCGGACTTAGCAATGCATTCCCAATCGTGGAAAAAGGTAAAGTTTTCTTCAAGCACCAGATATCTCGCTTATAAGTGGTTTTTAATTATAACTAGTGCATAACAGGTGCACATAATTTCTCTTTAAAAAGTTTACTGTCCTGTGCAACCTCATGGCTGCACTTTCCATGGGCAATCTCAGCTTGGTGTGTGTGTTGGACAGGCCCCCTGACCCCCTTTCCCTAGTGGGGTGCCCCCCTGGCTTCTGTGTGCTCTTGCTCCCAATAGTCAGTGCCAACGGTGTCATACATCGGCGCTTCTCAAATGGAGCTACGTTGCCACCGACAGCGAGGACCAGGAGTGCTGAGGACGTCATGTCTCCCCTGAGCAGCCCTTCAGCCAGTGACTACAGGGCGCAGGAACCCAAAAGCCCAGCCCTTCGCCTCAGACCAGGAGGACTTGAGGGTAACGCCCACTCTAGGTCCCCTGGGGACCAGGCTGAAGCCTACATGATTGGTCATCTATGCCACAATAAGGCTGCATAACAAACCACCCCAGACCACGCCAGATGGGTGACTGCGGTTTGGGCTGGGCTCGCTCACATCTGCCGCCAGCTGTGGGCTGGCTGGAAGGCTCTGTCGATCCTGGCAGGCATCCTCGCCCATGTTGTGGGTCAGCTGGCGGTGGCCAGTCCTGGACGACTTTGGCTGGGCTGTCGGCTCTATGCCCTGTGTTCATTCCACACATAGTCGCTGGCCTGGGTCTGTTCCCACGGTGAGGGCAGAGGCACAGAAGCAGAAGTGGGAACATCCCAGATGATGGCTAACATCCAGAAGCCAAAGCCAGTCATGCAGCCCAACTCAAAACCAAAGGGTGTGGGGTGTGGGGGTGGCGGTGGAGGGCTGACCACCCTGATGGGAGGGTCTGAAGAGCCATGCCACCCAATGAGGGGCTCTCCCTCACCGAGCCTCCATGCCCCTTGCCTGCCTGCCTATTGCTTCCTGGTCTTCCTGGGGCCGCTTCTAACACAACCACCTACATTCGAGTTCTGGTCTCGGGAAACCGTGTTTAATGCGCCAACTGCTGTACTTCTATTGCAGCATCTCTTCTGAATTACAGTGCACTTCACGTGGCAGAGGTTTAAAGAGATGACCTGCAAGGCTTTGGATAAACAGGGGAATGAGAAATAAAAATACAGAGGCCTAGCCTTAAAAAATCAGGAGATGGATATACATATTTTGAGGTGAAAATAAGATTCAGTGATCACAGGACTTTTCCCCATGCGGCATATGCGTCTCAGCCTTTCTATCTGTAATTCTGTGGTTCATGGGCCAGGAACACAGCTAAGGCTTCCAGTCCCAGGAGTCCCCAGGAGTGACCACAAGTGGCTGTAAGACAGAATCACCATCACATCCCCTTAATCCTCAACAGTGGGGGACCAGGGAGGTGCAGGGGTGTCACAGGAAGGCGTGACCCTGACCACCTCCCTTCACACCTTGAAACATCTTCACGGTTGCTTAAATCTAGTATCTTGGGAAAGCACTCTGCCTGTGAGCCTGAAATCCATCTCCACCAGTTGGAGGAATGAGTCTCATCACAGTTGACAATCCAAGTATATCTTTTGACACCCCCAAAACTTAGTTGTCCCTTAACACCTATGGGGTATTGGTTCCAGGACTCCCCGAAGATACCCCAGTCCTCGGAGGCTCAAGTCCCCTGTGTGAAATGGTGTGGATCAGTGCACACAGCCGGCCCTCCCCACCTGCGGGCTTCCAGCAGCAGACTGAAAACAGTACAGGTATTTATTGAAAGAAATCCGCATGTAAGTGGACCCATGCCATTCAAACCTGTGGTGTTCAAGAGTCAACTGTAATTTGTCTTCCCTGCAAGGACAGCCCAGGACTGAGAAGAAGGCAGTTTCTGTCATTTTATCAGTGGCGCGCGCGCGCGCGCGCGCGCGCGTGTGTGTGTGTGTGTGTGTGTGTGTGTGTGTGTGTAATTTTCCATCATAGTCTTTCAAGTGAACCACATCTGGATTAATTCAACAAGTTTTTGCAGAGCCCCGCGCTGTGCCCAGGCCCTGTGCTAAGGACTAAAAAGCAGGTGAAGAGAACAGGTAGGTCCTGACTGCAGGTGTCCCCTGCAGGGGACATCCAGTCAGACATGTTTCACACCGGAATGAGAGGCCTGCAAGGGAAACAATTACTCAAACCATTTGCACTCTGCAAATGCCCAGGTAACCTGACTTCCGGGTTAGGGGGCCAAGTTCCACTTCCTCCAAGTTTCTGTGACAGGGTCCCTCTGGCCCTCTGCACCCTGGGACTGGGACTGGCATTTGCTATTTGGCCACTGCTAAGTCTCCATCTTGTGTCACTTAAAATGTTGGCTGGTTAGCAGTGGCCACCAGCTATATTGCTTGTTATGGATAAAGAGATAAAAGTAAATATTGTAACAGGTTTGAATATTGATGTTTGTGAATTTACCTTTCCAAGTACAGTGGCCAGGGACAAAGCATATACATGTGGACGATGACAGGCGATCACTGATTTTTATGTGCCTGAGAGAATTGGGCATAAGCTGCCGGATCTATCTAGGCTTTCCCCTGTGCAGCTTCCTGTCACAAAGCCGCTTCCTGTGACTTGCGACTCGCTCTTACACTAAACTTCAAGATCCACGAGGACAGGGCCCTGCTGTCCACTGTGTAAGCAGCCCCAGCCAGCCTAAACGATTACGCATGGTCGAAGGGAGGGGCAGCTCTCTCTGCCTCCAGTAAGTGAGGCACAGAGACGGGAATTGTTTCTGCTTAAAGATACCTCTGTGCTGTTATTTGTATGTGAAGATGAGGCCATGGGTCTCCTGTCAGCGGTCGAGCTCTCTGAGTTTTTCTTTCCGAAAAAGGTGATGAATTTCCTCAAACCATCTCCATCTGCTCAAGTCGTTTAATCTCATGCAGCAACCTGACCAAAGCCATTCCTCTCCCAGGCCCCTGACACCAGGAATCATTCCCCACATGGCTAAATGTTCTCCATCCGTTCCTCATTCCTGCAGAAAAAGTAATCCTCGAGGACCTACCCAGGGTGAGGCCTGAGATCCATGTTCTGGATGCAGCTCAGGAATGGAGGGGCGGGCAGGTGCCCCGCAGGGCGGCGAAGGTTCAGGGGTGCTTTTGGAGGAAAGAAGACCAGTGACCATAGCCTTTGGAGGGCAGGGGGATCAGGAAAAACCATGCAGAGGGGTTGGCATGGGAACTTGGGGTGAAACAGCAAGGAGGAGAGTTGGGGAGCGATCATTAGAGGGATGGAACCCCTCTCCTTAGCCTCCTCCCTGCCATTCATTCCACAGCCACTCTGGTCATACAGACTGGGCACAGGCCACTTCAAGGCTCCGTGCAGAGTGATTTCAAGGCCCTGAAACCCTCTCCCATTGGCCTCTGAAGCCACACGTGGCTGAACCATGTAATGACCAGAGCTCTGGGCTCCTGCACTGGGGCTGGAGTCCCCGCTTCCTGGTGGTGTGACCAGGACACATCCTCTAATTCTTCTGTGTGTGTGTGTGTGTGTGTGTGTGTGTGTGTGTGTGTGTGTGCCTCAGGTGCCTGGCATATAACGTTCAATACATGTGAGCTGCTTTTAAAAACATGGGTAATTTTATATCTTAAAATATTGCATATTGCTTAAATGGTTTCATGCTGGCTCACATTAAAAATGATTCCCAAGTGAAGATGACAAAGGGGAAATATTCGTTATTTAGTTCTTTTCTTACATTAAGCTATCATAATAAAGTACATTTCTGGGTTGCATTCTCTAGAGTGCTTTTTACTAAATAAATGGCCAAAAATAACTTTTCCCTTCCAGTAAGATTTCATGATTCAGCACATTCAACTTTCACTATAAAAGGTTGAAATAGAGTACAGAAGAAATCTAGGCTCAAGAAACAGGCGGGAAAAAGCAGTCAGGGGATGCAGTTGAGGGTCACGTTTGGACACACTGGTGATGTTTTCTGAGACAAACCTTGGTGATCTGAAAGTTGTCTTATTCAGGCATCTACACTGCACTTGGGCTTTGACGGAGCAGGGAGATAAGAATGAACAGGAGACAGTCCTGGGTTCTTGGCAAAAGGGTCAGATAGGAATCATCGGCGCAGTCTGGAGGGAGGCCTGGAGCATTGATTAGAGGCAGGTCCTCCAACCCAGGGCCCGCCAGCTGGTCAGGGTGAGGACACCAGCCTGACCCCTTTTCTTGTCCACAGCAGCAGCTCCCCAGATGTTTATGGCAAAGGCCCCACATCTGGTCACGCGCTGGGTGACGCCAAAGGCAGGGAGTGCGGTCGTCAGGCTGCCTGGCCTCAGGCGGCAGAGCAGTGGGAGCGCTTTGGCTGACACTGACCCCAGCGCAGGGACCCGGCTTGGAGCGGGCGGGTATTTTCTTTCTCTGTGGCTTTTCCGGGAGAACCCTGGCCTCTCTGCCCCATGTCATGTGGCCGCAGGGCAGGAGAGAGCGGTCCCATGAGGTTACTAGTAGCATCCAGACCCTCGGGAAGCAGCTCCGTCGCCCAGCATTACCGAGAAGGCTGGGGGACCACGCG
Source organism: Hipposideros armiger (assembly GCF_001890085.2). NCBI lineage: Eukaryota > Metazoa > Chordata > Mammalia > Chiroptera > Hipposideridae > Hipposideros > Hipposideros armiger. The sequence continues at coordinate 2,088,904 of NW_017731435.1, forward strand.
CCGTCCTCGGGCCGGGGGGGAGTGCACACGTCTGCACCGACGGCCTCAGGCCTCCAAGACACGGCGCCGCGCTGGGGCCTGCTTTGCTCTCTTGGCCCAGGCGGGTTACCGACGCCCTCCGAGCCCCCGAGGAAGGAGCGGGGTCCCCCACCGGTCCTTGCAAACGGCCTCCTGGCGGAGGGGCCCCACGCCGGCCCAGGGGGTGCCCGGAGGTTCAGCCTCCCCCCTAACGGCGGCGGGCGGCGGGGCGCAGCTGCGGCCCGGGGGCACCGCGGAGGGCGGGCGGGCCGCGGGGCCGCCTGCGGGCGCCTCC
>NW_017731435.1:2089477-2090602 GCF_001890085.2 Hipposideros armiger
TCGGAGGAGCGGCGCAGGTAAGCGCGCGGGGGCTGCTCGCGATCCGTCGGGGGCTCGCCGCCCACTCGCCGCCCCCGGAGGCCACGGGCCGGCGAAGTTGAACTTGGCGCGTCACCCACCGGGCGCAGGGCCCCGGGATCCGGGCTGCGCGGACACGGGACTCGGCGATTCGGGGTGCGCTCTGCTCGCCGGCGGGGGCGCGCGGCCAGGCTGGGGACCGCGGAGCTCGGGCCGCGGGCGGCGCTCGGGCCTGGCCTCGCAGTGAACTTTCGCGCCTCGGCCGCGTCCCGGCGGCCTGGCGGGCTCCGGGCGGGCGGCCTCTCCTCGCGGCCCCTCGGGCGGCGCCGAGGGCGGGGGCGCGTGTCGAAGGCCCTCAGCGCGGGGAGGCGCCCACAGGCGCGGGCGGACATTGGGGGTTCCGGGGACTGAGTTACAGAACCCGGGATTTTCCCGTCCCCGCCCCTCCCCCCAGTACAAAAGTGACGCCCTGGGAGGGAGGAGGGAGGCCGGAGCGCCGAGGTGCCCGGACAGGAACGCGGGAAGCAATTAAAACTCCTCCTTTCGGATTAACAACCAAAAATTGATCGATGTGTCAGGAATACCGCTGATTTATGAAAGGTGGCTATTTCTTGGGTATGGAGAATTTTATGTTCTCCAGGTGAAACCGAGTTCACCCAGCTCCGGCGTAGATTGATGTTTTAATAAAAATAAATAAAGGGGAAAAGCTCGCCTGGTCTTTGGGGACATCGAGTCTCAAATCGCAGAGTTGGACTAACAAATCACATCGCGTTATCTTTACGTTTCATGTCTCTTAATCGTGCGACTAAAAATCGCGGGCAGGAGAGCGCCTCGGTTTCAAAAGTTTTCATAACAGGGCTTAAAAGTTCGCATCGCTAAGCAATCAGCGTTTCGTGAGCGAAATGGCACGGGGGGCGCCGGGTCACGGTGGCGAGTGGCAGGCGGCGCGGGCTCCGGGCGCGAGAGGGAGGCGGCGGCGGCGCCCGAGCCGCGCGGCGCCCGTAGGTGGCGCCATCTGGATTAATTCAACAAGTTTTTGCAGAGCCCCGCGCTGTGCCCAGGCCCTGTGCTAAGGACTAAAAAGCAGGTGAAGAGAACAGGTGGGTC
>NW_017731435.1:2090917-2097949 GCF_001890085.2 Hipposideros armiger
GGCCGCCGCTCAGGCCCGGCGGCGACAGCGCCGTCCCAGCGTCCGCTCTCCGCGCGCGCGGCCCGGGCGGGGCATCGGAGCGCGGACACGCGTGGGCGCCGGTGGGGTCCGCGGCGCGGCGGCAAGGACGCCAAGTTCAAAGCTACCCGGACGTCGCCCCCGAGGGCGGCCGGGACCGCCCAGAGCCGCCTCCGCCCGCGCGGGGTGCACCGCCCGCGCCGGCGCTGGCCCTGCCGCCGCGGCTGCCGGCGCGCTCCGCTTTGCAATGTAAATTTCAGCGGGACAAATTGCTTATTAATAGTCTAGAAGAGAAGCGGGTTTCTTTCTTTCTTCTTTTCTTTATCTGTTTTTATTTCTGCATGGCCCCTAGCTATGCCCTGGGCAGCCTCGCCGCCCAGCAGTTTTCTCTTCATTTCAATATCCTAAAGAAAATGCAAATTTCCACAGTGTGGCCTTTTTAAAAAGTTAAATTAGCAACAGCTTTAAGTGACTCCATTAGTATGGAAAACACAGACATGTTTAACGTGGGAATAGCTTCCTTTTAACGGGGCTTATTCTGGACTGTAAATTTAGCAGCTCCTCGGACTGGGAAAGAATCAAGTCTCGGGGCCAAATGTGTCGCCACAGGCGTCCCCCGTGTCCTCCCCCCACCCCCACGCAACACACGGCCAGCGCGGGGCTTCCCCGGAGGGTCGGTCCCGCCAAGCCGCGCGCCGCGGGACCCTCTCAGCCCGCGCGGATGGATCCCTTAGAAGTTGCGCGAACGTGGGCCAGAGGCAGGAGGGAGGGCTCGATACATTTGTGTCCAAGGGTGGTGCGCTCTCGCTTCCTTCCCAGCCTCGTCGTCTCTGTCTCCCAAGCTGAGTTAATTACCCGGGCAGACTGACCAGGCCGGGGCGGCACTTGTGCGCATGGGAACGGATGTGTACACACCGTTGAGGTGCGGCTGAGGAGTGGACGAGGGTCGCGGCGGAACAGGACGTCAGTCCAGCCCCAGCCGGTGCACCCCCACTCCGTGGCTTTCTACCACCTCAACTCCGTGGCCGGTGTTGGCAAACCCGTGCTTCAAACCAGAATTTCATTGGCGAACTTTTGCGCTCCGTTAGCTTCCAGATGAGGGCACTTAATTCTGTCAAGGGGTCGGCCTGTCCCTCACCTTTACCTTTAAGCCAGTGGCAAGGCGCTCCAACCCCGCCCAGGAAAGAGTTAAGATTTACAGTGTACTGCAGAGGTCTTGTCACGATGTAATCTGCATTTTTAAACTACTGCGTAATAAAAAGTGAGAAGTTTTGAGACACCTTTCTTGATTATACCTTTGGTGATACTTTAGGTTTTACATTTAATTTGCATTTTGTTCTTAGTGAATATTGAAGTCTTGAGTGGAGGATTGAATTTTATTAGGACATCTGGACTGACAATATCAAATCAGACACCAGTGTCCCAAAGCATGCTAAAATTTCAGAGTTAATTAGAACGCAGTGTGTTTAATTAAAGCCAATTATAATATTTGAAATTATCTGATCGATCCATGTTACTACAGTTTGGGTCTGTTTAGGTGTTGATTGGCGCACTCTGCGCGCCTTTCCATCTAGAAACTGCTCTGGGGAAAGTTTGCTTTCTAAACTGGCGGGGGCGGGCGGGCGCGGAATCCAAGTCCGGGTGCGGGCTGTGGCGCAGCCTGCCCGACTGCCTTGGGGCGCCTCTGAACGCAGCTTGGGAAATCCCGGCTCGTTAAAACGCCTGCACCTTTTCGGGTCCGAGGGACCCTGCCACGCACCAGCTGTCTTTCCCAGCTCGGGTGCTCCTCCTGGGCATTTTGCGGAGAGGCAACCTTTAAGGTTGCAAGGTGCGCTGGGAGAAGAAGCCCGGCTCGCAGAAAGCGAGTGTTGGATATGGGGTTCTTGTTTTTGGCAGAGGAGACGCCAGGGCTGACTCAGAGCGGTGGGGTCAGCCAAAATGACTGAAGGGACCAGAGAAAAGTTAGGACAAGGAGACAATTAATTGTGTCCTCTCTAATTTCGCACGCGGCAGAGCCGAGGTGCGCCCTGGCGTTTTCGGCCCCGCGTGGAGCGCCCCGGATTTCCCAGGGAGGGCGTTGAGCGAGTTCCGTGTCGTGTCCGCTGTTCCCGCGGGCCCGGCCTCTTGGAGCGAGCGTTTCACGCCGGCAAAGGCGTGGGCGCTCCCTGCGTGGGCCTTGTTCTCGGTGTCGGACTCGGCCTGACTTTTGCAGACGCACGTGGGCAGCAATTAGGACCAGGCCGTGGGTGGACGGTTCTACGAGCTCTTGAGGGTCGCGCAGTCAGCGAGGCCTAGGTGCACCCGCCACGCAGGAGCTATTGGGGCCGGGCGCGGAGTCGCTGCTGCCACCTGCCCCGGGGTAGATGGGAGCTTAGGCGGCTCGGCGCGGCTCGGCTCTCGGCTGCGCCGCGGCACTCTGCTCTCCCCTCCCCAGGAGGCGCTGTTTGTCAAACTTGGCCGCCTTGGCAGGAGGCGCCTGCACGTTCTCACTTGGAGAACTGAGCCTTTTTCTGTACTCGGGGGTCGGGCTTCAGGAGTCTGAACCTTACAGAATAACGGGGGCCAGAGGTAGTACAGAGAACAGGGGTCTGAGACCCTTCAGCGTGGGATTTTTACCTGTGAACTCCGCCAGGCCTCCCGCCTTCCATCGCAGGGGAGAGGAGCCCTTTGGGTGCACCCCGTGTGTCTGGGGGCGAGGTGCCCAGTTACTTGCCTCCCAGGGAAGGCGGGACGTGCGGTCTGGCTCGGGTTCAGTCGCCACATGCCTCCGGAGAACCCGACAGTTTCCGTCTCTGCGCAGAGAGGGCGAAGGTGTCTTTTCTAGGCCTGAAAGCCCGCCCGAACCCGGCCCGGCTCCTTTGTGAGCAGCGTAACAGGTTGGGGGGGGGCCTGAGTGCGGAGCCCCTCTTGCCAAGCTTCCCCGGCCTGCGGGCAGCGTGACCCCGCGGCGCGAGGCACAGCCTGGGCGCTCTCGGGCGCCGTGCCACTGACCCGTGGTGGGCAGGTTTTGAGAGCGCGTGGCTGTCCCACCCTCTCCCGCAGTTCACGGCACTTTCTAGGTGCGCCCTCCCGATCTCCCTATTCTCCGGCTGTCCCAGCCCCTACGACCTCCTCCTCGCTGGGGCCCAAGGTCAGTCCGGCTCTCGGCTTTCGGGTTCTTTCCTTGGCCTCCGCGTGTGCGTGGCGCTGGGCCCAGACCCCAGGCCGGGGCCAGGCTGCAGGCCCGGTAGCCGGCGCGGTCTGAGCGTGACCCCCGGGCGCAGAGGACGTGGGGGCGGGCCGCTCCTGCAGCTCCGCACTGGCGGCGGGAACGCGGACCGCAGGCCTTCGGCGCATTGGCTCGCACCGATTCCGGAGCGCTCTGCGTGGCCTGGCCGCGCAGCCTGGGCTGAGGCCACCGGCCCTTCGAGAGCGCTGAGCCTGGCCGCGCCCCTGATTCCTCAGGGGGCTGGGCTTCCAGGAACCCCTAGCCCGGGATTCTTGACGCCGGAAATGCACTTTATTACTCTTTGGAAAGCTGGTAGGGCTGTCGACAGGCTCCCCGGGTTCGGCTGCAAACGAGAAGGGGCGTCAACAGAGTGCCCTGGACCCTGGGCAGACGCTGGCCTCGCGCCCTGGGACTCTAACTTGGCGGAAGTTTCTGGGTGGCTTGGAGGCCGGCACCAGCTCGGCTCCCGCTCTCCAGGCCTGGCACCACGCAGCGGTGGAGGACCCGGGACGGGGGAGGTGCGAGGGGGGAAGTTTACGCTTGGCGCGCGAGGAACAACCCCCTCCCGCGGGTGGGTAGTGGGCGCGAGTGGAAGGCCTTGGCGCGCGCGACTGCCAGGGAGGCCTGGCTTGGCTTGGGTGCGTGTGTTGCGCGGTTGCACCGCCCGGGCCAGCCTAGGGAGGTGCCGCGGAGTAGCGGCCAAGCGCCGCCGCGGCCCTTCGCCCCGCACGCTGCTCCCCGAGCAGGGCTCCAGGGGTGCGGGCGCTGTCTCTTTAAGGTCACTGCCTGCTCCGGCACGACGTGGGGAGGACAGCTGGCCACTGGCCATCTGACTGACTCCGGCGTGACATCTGGGAGCCCACTGGTGTGTGGCACGCGAAGCGCTTGATGCCGCTATTTAAATGCAAATGCGAGGGGGCTCATTGAAGCCTCTCCCCGTAAATCCGCACAAAAGGAATACTTCCCACCCTCCGAGGAGGAGGAGGCGGTGCGAGGGCCACCCGTGCAAATCGCGTTGAGCGGGGGGCCCTGAGCGGTGGCCTCCGCTGCAGCGGCCCTCAGGGTTCCCTGGGAAGGTCAGGCCCGCCTGGCCCAGCCCTGGGAGCGCTCCGTGCGCTGAGTCTGGACCGGCGGTCTCGGGGGACCTGCGCAACTTCCCGGGTGTCGGCCTGGCCTCCCCTCAGCTTCCCCTACCTGGGTGCTGGGCGCCCCTAGTTCTCTGGAAACGGAGAGGGGCGGAGTTGGGCTCCCCCGGGAAGCGGCTGGGCGCGGGGACGCGCTCCCAGCTCTCCCAGGACATCCAGGAATTGCCCTGCAGCCTCCTCCCGCCTCCCCGCCTCTGCCGCCCGGGTGCGCGGCCCCCCGCTCCCCTCCGCTGCTGCTCCCGCCCCATCAAAGTGACAGTCTGGGGGTAGAGGGAGGTGGGGGCCGAGGAGGCTGCCCTCCCAGGCCGCTCCGCAGCAGGCCCGTGCTGGAGATCCTGCCCAGGCGGCCAGTCCTTGTGCCCGCAGCTCGGAGCCAGCAGTGGAGTGACAAAAAAGATAAAGTTGGTGAATGATAAAGACCGTATTTTCCACGCTTTGGGTGCGGGACCAGATGATCTAGAAAATGAGCTGAAATGGATTCAGCCTCCAAGCCTGTTGTGAGAGCAGCTGATTCCCCCATTTCGGGCCAGATGGCTGCTGAACACAGATTTGCATTCATTTTCGCTTAATATCGTCCAAAATAGTGGGGCAGCTGCATTTGTTGTCAAAAAGGTTTAAAACCCCTTTTCTTTCTGGGGCAGGATCGTTACCTTATGTGATGGGCTTATAGAACTTTTTCTCCCTCTTTAGTCAACAGTATCAGATTTGGAAGGATTTGTTTTTAAACCTTCTAATTTGGTAATCAGATTTAAATCGCCTTGGCGCGTGTAATCTGAATTAAAGATACTGTAAATGATTTTAAGCATGATACTTTCGTTAGAGCAAGGGAGGAGGCACCTCCAGCTCGGTCTGGGCATTTTGGGAAGTGTGCTACAAAGAAAGCATTGTTTCCTATTTCCAACTTCATCTTCCCCCGAAAAGACATTTTGCATATCCTGACAATAACACTTGCCTGGCTGCTCACCCTGCAAGAGCCCCCAAGCAGCTAACCACGAAGAGACAAAGCGACTTCTCAACCCCACCCTCCACCGATGGCCAACTTTATTTTGCCGCTGTTCCTCCAGGAAGAGAGTGTTCCCTCCTACGTGCAGTCTGCTATGGGTGGAAAGCTCTGGGCTTATTAGGAATACAGAAATTTTCTTTTAATTTATCGTGAATAGTTTCCATACACTTTGATTTAAGGCTATTAACATTCTATAGACAGTGGCATCTTTAATATGTGGCGATCGCTTCTAAAGACTAATCTCATTACCCTCAAATAGTCATAAAATATGATTTTATTATACTTACGTATTTAATTAGACGGCCGGCACCGTAATGGATTTTGAGATGGGACTGGCGCAACAGCTTTGATAATTCACTTATCTTTGGCAATAGTCATTAACCCCCAACACCAGCAAAATAGATTGCTTTCCAACACATCTTTTTTCTCACCCCTTCCAAGAGGCGTGGGGGTCCCCAGATAATGTAAATCGGACTTCGATTTTCCCGATTAATTAAAATATTAACGCACACACTGTCAATTCATAAAAAAAAGGGAATGACTGCTACCCCAGACCGACGGGACCGGGTTGCCCTGCGAAACCTTGCACCCTGTAACCTGTTTTGGTTTTGTTTGTTTGTTTTAATCAAAAGGGCCTGATTTCTGTTGGCAGAGAAGTGCCGGGACAGCTCCTGGTCGTCCCCTGGGTCTCCAATCGGTGCCGCGCAGACGTTCTTTGGGCGGGCGGTGCGCCTGGGCTCCGAGTTCCCGCTGCAGGAGCCCAGCCGCCGGGCCCACGCGCTGCCCGCGCGCCCCGCTGCCCTCCCGATTCCTCGAAACCAGGTTGGGCAGCCGCGCGCCGCGCGCTTCCCCGGCCCGGCGGCACCAAGGGCAGGACCCGTGCGCCCGTGGCGTCCGCTTGGCTTTTAGAGCGGCTGGCGCCGGGGAGGGCTGGGCACCGTGGAGGGCGCGTAGTCGGACACCCGGCTCCAGGTCGCCAGAGAGGCCGGGCGCGCTTCCTGTCCGCCCAGAGAGCCCGCAGCCGCCTTTGTCACTCGCCGCGCCTAAGGACAGGCCAGGGTACAGGGTCTCCCGTGGCCACCGGGAAAGAGGGACCATCTGGCAGAGCCCGCCTCCGACGTGGGTCCCCGGCCCGGCACTGGGTGGCTTCCGCCGGGCGTCCGGCGAGGCCCAGACGGGGGCAGACCAGCCCCCCAGCAGCCTTAGGTTTGCTCAGAAGCCAGGCTGAGCGGCTCCCCGGCCTCCCCTTTCTTGGTGAGGGAGCCCTGCGCCCCCTCCGCCCCTAGTCGGCGGCTTGCCCTTCCGGCTCCCTCCCTGCGGCCTGCCTGCCTCTCCCCATCTTTCCCTTTGGGCCACCCCAGGGCGAGCTGCGGGCCCCTTGCGTTTATTGCATGCTTTTGGGCAACTTGGGGGTGCCTCGGCACGTCACCCCCTGCTTTCCACCGTGTTTTGACTGTGTCTCCGATTTGGGAGGCGATATTAAGGGAACCAAGCTGCAGTCGCGCACGGGTTGTTTCATTTCAAGATTTATTTGGGCGAGTGGTAACTTCCTTGGCTGCGGGTGGGAGCGAGTGCGGAGCCGCGGCGCGTGGCTGGGGGCGGCGGCGGCGCTCGGCGGCGCTCGGCGGCGGCGGGGCTCGCGGGGCTCGCGGGGCTCG
>NW_017731435.1:2103099-2116532 GCF_001890085.2 Hipposideros armiger
GGGCGGGCGCGGCCCTGGGCTCCAGACTAACTGCCCCTCCGGCCGCGGCTCTTCCCGCTGCTTCGGTCGCAGCGCGTTCTGAGCGGCCTCGTGCAGCGCCGCCGGGAACTCGGTGCAGACAATGGCCCGCGGACGCGCCCCGCGGAGGGGCCGGGAGCAGGGGGCGCCGGGGACGGTGCCAGGTCGCCCTCGCCCCCTGCGCCCCGGCTTCCCCGGGCCTGCAAGCCGCGTCCTCGTCCTCCGGGGCTGAAGCGCCCCCCGCGCAGGCTCGGAGGCCGCCCAGGCCTCGCCCCGCTCCGGGTGACCCCGCCGCGAGGGTGGCCTGGGTGGGCCGCTGCGCCTCCCCCGTGCGCCATGCACCTGCCGCCCGCGGGGTCCGCGGCGCCTGGGGTGACTGGGCGCCGGAGCGCAGGGCGCCTCGTAACCCCCGCCTCTGCTTGTCCCCGCTCAGGCCATCGTCTACGAGGGCCAGGACAAGAACCCGGAGATGTGCCGCGTGCTGCTGACCCACGAGATCATGTGCAGGTGAGCCGCGGGCGGGCGCGGGCGGCCTGGGCGCCAGCCGCGTCTGCAAAGGACGCCGCGTCCCGGCGCCGCCACCCCGCCCGGCTGCGGGAAGGGCGTCGATTGAAACGGAGCCGGCCGGGCCGCACGCCGGCCGCCCGCGAGCCCCGCGACCGGCCGCTCGGCGGAGCCGATTAATATGTTGGCCGTGTCGCTGCGATGTCGTCAAAAATGAAAACGGGTCCTGGGTGACGCCCGTGTCCTCGGGGCCCAGGAGTCAGACATCACTTGGCGTCACTTTACTACTTCCTTCTCCAGCGCTCGCATCCTGAGCTATACAATCGGCTGGTTTTGATAAAAGGAAACGCCTTTGTACTTATTCTAGAGCGGGTGTATGTGAGAGTAGGACTGCGACTCCGTCAGCTAACCTCTCCCCCAGAGCAGCCAGGCGCCGTTCACATTGCCGTTAGAGTGCGCGCCTTGCTGGAGACTGTCAGAAGAGCCATTTCCCACCTGTTTTTTCTAACTACCACAAGAGTTTCACCCCTACATGGCAAATAAAAATGCATCATTGACTTTGTATGTGCGGCATGTGAAATATCGTTGCTAGGAATAATAAGGACCTGCTTTGCAGGCTACAGTAGCAGGCCGCAGACTCTGAGGGGCATACTCCGCCTGGCTACGGATGCCGGCTGCCTAAATGCCATTTCTGAGCAGACATATTGTTACAGCACTAATATACAAAAGCTGACTTTTTCTCATATCAGGTAATAAATATAAATTACAACCAATAAAGTGGAATTTCTTTATTATCCACTTCTGCATGTACTGCAATTAACATAGAAAGCGCACAGATGTGATTTAAGCTCTAAGTGGAAGACTGTAGACTTTCTTTAATCACTTTAGCTGTCAGCTTTAAAAGGCTTTATATACTTTGCCTACCATATGGTGTTAATTTAGCTAATTTAGACATGTAACCATTATACAAGTATGCTTTTTTAAAATGCAAGAAGCATAACATTTTTGTTTCATTTCTGCTTTAATTAGAGTTTCAATAACGGAGTGAAGGTAGGCTTAAAGAAGGAACAATAGAAGTTTCTGATAGATTGATGCATGCTTTTGTGCTTATAATTAATAAATGCCCAAAAGAAATACTGGTGGAAGGTGGCATCTTGCATCTTTTCCAGAAATAACAGCTTGACAATTAGAGGTAAACAAAAGCTGAAGCTGTGAAAAGTTATTCCCAAGCCTCCCGCCTCCTTCTCCTCAGTTCACTGCAAAAACAAACACTGGCAACATGTTTTCCATGTTTTCCCCTCACAGTTTAGGTGGTAGCTCTGTTACCCTCCTACTAGGAACAGTATCTGCTCGATATGTTCAACTTTGCTCCTTCCAGTAGAAAGTCCCGTCAGAAGTTTGGCCACAGAGCACGTGAGCTCACTGGGTTTTTAATGTGCCAAACCGCCTTGCTAGGGTAACTTACTTTCTTGACTCCAGCTGCTTCACTGTCAGACTTAGAAAGAAAATTACAAGTTGGGCATGAACGGATGAAATGCATATTAAAACCACTGTTTACAATTACCCCCCAGCCGGTGCTGTGACAAGAAAAGTTGTGGCAATCGGAACGAAACGCCCTCAGACCCCGTGATCATTGACAGGTAAGAATGGCTTCTTTATTTTTTTTTTCAAAGTCAAACTGCAGCAACAACCAAATGCTTTGCCTTGCTTGGTTTCCAGTGGCTCCGTATTTTTGAGTCTGGGGTTGAGCTCATCTTGTGCGCTGCACCATTTGTTGTCGCGTGTGTGATCACGCACAGGTGGGTTGACTTGGAAACCTGGTGGCTCACTCTGTGGGGATTCAGTAATTGCTTGCGAGTTGTCAAGGGAAGCAGTTTCATCTGCCACTGCTCTCACTGTGAGGAGCACTTTATGCCTAGAGAGTTTCTGGCTTTAAACCCAGAGATATGTCATAAAATGCTTTTTGCTAATTTGTTAACAAGTATTTCATTTTTGCATTATTTTTATCTCGGATGATAGCTGAAGTTGAGACCTGGGTGGTATTACTGTTGTAATTGTTGCCCAGTGTTAGAATGAATTTAATCTGCTCTCAATTAGGTGCAAAATGTCTCCTAATTTTTTTCCAATTGTGGCTGTCGTTTTATGTCAAGTAGCAAATATGTAACTAACAAACCAAAGTTGTTATAATTGAAACTAATTACACATGCTGGTTCCATTTTCCAACATTAATTTCCATAACTAGATGAGCTGTATGCACTCTTTACATTTGCTGCTCTTCATCTTGGTATTTATCATATTCCTTGGGCCATGCTGCAGCCTTTTCAGCTACCAATCATGAGTCCTAATAGTGTTAATGTGCATTTGGCATGGCTTTCGTTGAAACAACAAAAACACCGCCACCCCCCTCTCAGAACACTCCCCCAGGTCGCTGGGTTTGGGTGACCTGCAGGAGAGGATCCCTTGCTTCCCAACAATGGGGTAACGACAGCAGCGAAAGGCCCAGGGTGTGATTGACTGCGGATTTTGAAATTGGTACCCAAGTCGAATAAATGTTAGACGTGTACATATGACACCAGTTTTGTGAAGCAGAGGTTTAGACTGTTTTGAAGAGGGGTTGAATTTCAGCAGCTTTCATTACAAAGTTATCTTTTGATCATGAACTTTGCTGTCCAGTGTCTGAAAAATTAAACCCGGAAAACTCCATGAGTTAAGCCTAAAGAAGTATGCGCCACCAGTGGAGAGCAGTGCTAATGTTTAACTAGCTGGAATAGCTGTTTGCTTAGTGGAGAATGCTCGGTATCTGACAGAAGGGACAGCTCTCTTATTAGTAATCAAATAGGGTTGACCAGTTGTGGCCGTCACTCAGGCAATTGAGAACAAGTTCAACACTTTATAGAACTCGAACTACAAAAAAAAATCAATATAATTATATTTGTCTTTAGTGTTGTGGCTACGGAAACTATCCAGCCTCGGATTGTTGTCTTGTAACTGAATTTATTTTATTTTCTTGATTGGCTAAGAGTGTTTGAGTACCTATTGGAATCTCCTCTGAGTGTCAGATGCTTGGAAAGGCAGCCGTGTTTGCTCGTCGTCCAGGATTGTGAAGTGTTTCATCTTTTGAGTTGTCTTCAGTTTGTGATAGTTATACCTTTAAAAAGGTGACTTGTTTTTAAATCGTGAGGTTTTCAGCCTGGCATGAGAGAATGCTGTGTTTTCTCCCTTCAAAATCACTTTGGGTTTGTGTGACATTCAATCATGTATTGACTGTTGATACAGACTAACCTTTAATGCTCAGTTTTTATCACACGATGGGAGGTAGCTCCCCTAGATATGCAGAAACACACTCTTTGATTCCGGTTTGAGTGAATGCTCTCTTGTATTTGGTTAATTACAATATGTGCTAAGATTGCTGATACCTCTCTAACCTAAGAGAAGTGTGTGATCATTTGATATTCTAGAAGCATGAGAGGAGGGGAAAAAATGTAAAAACATTTGGTTAATGGGTTTACCAAGTTTATTTGAATAAGGAGGATTGCAGCTCCTTATGCCTGGCATAAATGCTTTGGAGGTCTTAATTATTGATGAAAAATCTGCTCGGCTTCTAAATTCAAAGATATGACAATTTTATAGGAATTTTAATCACCTTCCATGTTAGGGATATTAAGGTAAGGATAGTTTTATGTAATGACAAATGGAGTGTACATTTTCACCATTCTTAAGAGAGCTGTCACTGATGACAAAATACTAGTCGCATTTTGTTGCTTGATGTAAATCCTCGTGTAATGATTGCAGTATTGGCATAATCTTCAGTTTGAGGCATATTTCTAGGGGGGAGATGAAGAATTTAGTGTTCACCGAGGCAAGTTGTGTTAATCAGAGAAAGAAAAATGCCTATAGGAGGGGAATATCTTCAGAGTGATGCAGTCTTTTGCAACTGAGATGTGTTTCAATTTCATAACGATAATCGCTTTTGTGGGGTGTGTGCTGCCTCCTAAAATTAGTTGCTTATGTTGAGTTTCTAGCCCGTGTTTCCTCTTGAGTACTGCAGACTAAAACAGCCCGTCAGATGGGTGAGTCAGTCTACAGGTCCCCATCAGCACTGTCATCACTTGGTTAGTTGGCTTAAAAAAGAATTATATACAATGTGCTTCTCCGGCTCCTCGTGGCCTTTGGGTACATTTAGCAGGTTCTGACCAGATAAGGCATATTTGTCCTGAGGACATAAACCAATAATTCTGAGCTGAATTGAGATCAATGGGCCCACATTTGTTCTAACCCACGCCGAGGCTCTTCTGGTGCACCGAGCCTGCTTTTCTGTGTTATGAGAACAGAGAAGTAAGCTCCCCGCTCTGGCAGGCAAATCACATTCTATAGACTCTGACGCCTTAAATCAATTAATTACACAATTTAGTTCAGTTATCTTTCAGAAGCATTAAATACCCACGAACAGCATGAAGACCCTTCAGAGTTGAAAAACGGGGGAAAGCGAGGCCATCTCGCATTACGAAACCCTCTTATTGTGAAGGTTTCACTTACCTTAACTGTTGTCTTCCTTGTAAAACGATGCTAGGAAAACTATTTTTTATGGCTCCAGAAATATAATTATACTGCAGTGTATTTAAAATGTAACAATGTACCGGGTAAAGGAGAAGCATAACATTTTAAAGCAAGAAGCGTGGTCAGTAAGGAGAAGCTATAGGAGAAAGCATGGCTGGTGGACTGTAAGGACCTGCAGAGAGCTCAGTGCAAGGGGGAAGGGCACGTGCCTGTGTGCACACCCATGCACGTGCACCCACATGCATGTGCATGTATATGCACGCGTGTGCACACACATGTGATACTTCACGGTATTGCTGGAAAGGATGGGGGGATCGTTTTCCTCGTGGAATAATGTTTTCTGGGAAAACACAAAAGCAGATGGAGTTCATTAGGAACACCCATTGTCCACATATCCCAAGTATGAACAGATAAATCTCTCCTGTTTCACCCGTACATTCCAAGGGCTGTAAATGATTACAGGATGTCGGTGTAGCTGCTAAACCAAAACCACGCTTTGGCTGTCGTCCTCCTCCATGCCAGCCCATCCCGGGGTGTCGCGTCAGGCCCTCTGGAGGTGCCCGGCAAGGCTCCCGCTCCCACCTTCCCATGCCTGCCCGGCCTGAGTGGACCTGAGGTGCAGGGTCCAACTGTTGAAACTGGGAAGGCCGACTGTGGAGGCGGCAGGGGCTGGGCACTGCGACCGTCCAAACGGGTCGGGTCGCACACTGTGCTTAGGCAGCGCCGGGAGCGTGCTCGGCAGGGCGGTTCCAGATGGCACCGTCTCAGGCATCTTACTCGCTGGCATCTCTGTGGCGGGCACTGCCCCCTCCCCAATAAATCTGGCATTGGGCTATAGAGTTTGGGAGACTTATCATTCCAAGTCTGTCCTACTTTCCTGTCTGGAAGCCAGACATCTGTTTATCCCATTTTCTTTCATACAGAGTTTGGAATAGCTTTAGTTTGGGGGGGGGGCGGTGGGGTGGTGGGGAGGAAAGTTTTGTCATATTTAACAGCTGTTACAAAATTTCAAGCCTGTGGACTCTGAAAATACTTTTCAGCTGACCTCAGATTTTTATACATAATTGACATTGGATTGTAGAAGGATATTATTTACTTAACCTTTCATTGTCTGCGATTTCACATTGTCCTTAGTCAGATGCCCTAACTACCAACAGTTTTAACTCTGGCCTCCCCCCACCCACCCCGGCCCTCCAAAGCCTCACTCTGATTCATTTATGAGTTTTAAGTTTACACCTTTAAAGTGATTGCAGCACGTTAGTGGTAGACCGAGTGGAGATTTTCTTTTTCTTCCTTCCTTCCTTCCTTCCTTTCTCTTTCTTTCTTTCTTTTTTTTTCTTTCATTTTTTTTTTTTTAGTCAACAGTGTTTCCTTTCACTTCCTGTCACAAAGGTCAAAGAGAGCCGACCTCTGCTGGCAGTCCTCCTCACTGAATTATTCATGGCATTGACTTTTTGTCAGCGCACACAGTTGTGCTCTGGGACATTTTATTCATTTACCTCATTTAAAGCGCCTTTCTGCACCTGTTCAAGTATTAATATCATGTAATTTGGGCCTAATGCCGATTTTGCTGAACACTCATTATATTTTTTATTAGCTATATTTCCAAACGATTATGTATGATTATCACCAAGCCTTATAAACAGCACCGGGTTATTCCCCAGCCCCTTACATCTTCTTGTCAGGTTGTTTTCAGAAGCGGGGAGGATAAACATTGACCAGTCCCAATGTTTTTATTCCTACTCCATCTCCAAGCACAGAACTTAAAGCCTCCTCCCTCATGGCTTTGCACGAGCCTGATTAAATCCAACTCCGAGGGAGCTGTACAAATGCCAACGTTTATAAGGTCAACGCTTTTGTTAAAAATGCTATGTAAATGAGGATCTGCAAAAAGGGACATTAAATAAAATTAAATTCATTGTCTTCTTTAATGTCATTTACATTTTGGCTAAGCCTGGGCCTGTCAAGGAGGATTTTAAAAATAATTTTAATTACACACCATTTAGTGATCCAAGGTTTTCTATTCAGCAGCGTTTGGATAACCTGCAAAACGGGGACTGTTTATTAACTTCTTAAGCGACAGCTTGTCATTTCATCTGCATAGCGCAATGAAAACAGTATAGTTTGGTGTTAATTTTTCCTTCTCGGTTTCCTTAAAGATGTGAATGTAATTATCAGTGAGTAGGCCTCTGCGTCCCCAGCCCTCCTCTTGGTGTTGGCCGTTTGTTTGAGATGCTCTTTGGTTCCGGGTCTGTTTTAGTACATTGGGACTTCAGCGAAGGGGAAACACTGGCTAGAAATTTGGCAGCATGAAAAGCACACTTTGGATGAATGGCCCTGGCTACAAAGAATCTGATTTTGCCTGGCACCAGCCCCACTGGCTTCGCTGCACTCAGGTGTGAATGGCTGTTTTATTCCCTGGCACGCCAGTGGAGAGAGGCAAAAAGTTCACCATGCTCATTCATCCTCTAACAATTTTTTTCCCCTAAACTTCTGAAAATAAACAGAAAAGGAAGAGCTGCGTTATTGGGTCACAATGACAGGCTTTCATTTGAATAGGGGACACCAGGAACAGTTCCCACTTGGTATGTTTTCTTCTCCTGGCGGCCCCGGGGCTGGAGCCTACATCACACGTGCTGAGTGTGTGCGCCACAGCCAACGCGGTCCTGGCCACGGAGGGCCACGGCCAGGGGAGGAGGGTAGCTGACCAGCAGGCCCAGAGCCTGCACCTCTGGCCTAGGCCGAGGAGGCCTGCAGAGATTTATGGCCGCCTGGCCTGGGGAAGCACTCCAGGCCAGGCCAGTGCGAGGCTGGGTTTTCAAACAAGCCACACGCCTATAATGACTTCCGCGACGCTCTGAAACCCTGATTCCTGTCCGCATGTGCAAGGGAGAAGCCTCCCGGAGCCGCTGTGCATGGAGCCCTGAGCAGCACTCTGCCGGGTATGAAAATGCAGGGGGGCCGAGGGGAGGGCTGAAAGCAGGGCTGTCAGAAGCTATAGTCCAGGAGCTATGTTGACGCAAGCCATCCCGCGCCTCTGCGGCGGCCTTATCAGGTGAAAAGCAAAGATATTGCCAGTGCCTGTAATTGTGTTAGGATGGCTTGGATGAATTGGATTACCTTATGGAAAGCCGTCCAAACTCGGGGTTCTGTTACGCATGCTTACAGGAAGCAAATAATTACTCTCTGTGCACCAGGAGATAATTGGGGCTGGCCAGAGGCCTCCTCATGCAGCCGAAGAAGCGGCAGAAGCTGCCTCGGCAGAGCATTTAGGGGACAAACCAGGAGGACAGGGAACCTCGCGGCTCGGAGGGGGCTCACGGTGATGCTGTAATTTTTCGGTTACTTTTCAAAGATGCTGAATAATTTATCAGAATTCAAACTAACAGTGGCAACGGGAGGCACGTTGGAGGAGATAAAAATTCCAAGCTCTAATGATGGAAATTGTCGTTGCAGACAGGAAGTGATTGACAAGTAGGGGTACAGGAAGTGAAAACTCACGGAGCTTAACCTGTACTTTGGCAGAGCTTTGAGAGCTTCCACTCGGAGAAAATGAGAACCATTCACGCCGTCAGCTTGCCCGAACACAAGCCTCTCTTGTTTGTTTATCTTCATAGCAAATCTCTCAAAAATGTTTGTGGTCAAAACTCTATATAATGAGACATTATGCTGGTATTATTAATGCTTTAAAATAAAAATATGGCTATAATTTAGAAAAATAAGTGGAGGAATTTTATGTGTCAAGGGCTTTTCGGTGGTATTTTATAAGCTCCTTAGACTTCGGGGTAACTGGCGTTCATTAAATCGTAGAGGCTTGAGAAAACTGTTCTTAAAACTATTTAATCAGAAAATAGCCAGGCATATCTGTCAACATAATAAATGCTATAAATTGGCAAACAATTAGATGAAGAGCACTGTGGGGGGGTAATGGGGAAACTCGCGTTTTGGTTGTTTTTGAATCACTCATTTCCCCTTCCCTTTACAAACAAAACATGAAAAATATCCCTCTGTCAGTCCTTTGCTGGGAGTTGCTGGGCTAGAAAGCGCTCCAGCTGCACGCGGCCGGCTGCGGTGCCAGCAGTGGACGGGCTGCACCATCTGAAAACAGCAGAGGGGGTAGCGCCCTGCCTTCCCAGTAATTCACGAGGAAATGAGTTTAACATGTGCGGAAAGGAAGGGGCTCGGGGTTGTGCTGTCTTGGGACGCAGAGCCCAGGCCCCGCTGGCGGAAGGAGTCGGCTCCAGCGTGTCTCTGCTGGGTGTGCAGTGAACCTCACATCTGGGGGGGAGGCTGCCTTCGCCCAGACAGGCAGCTCCAGCCGCGCCCCTGCCTCCGCCCTGCTCTCCCTCCCTCTGCCCCCTCCTCTGGTCCCCCACCCCCCCATTGCCTATCTTTTCCCCTTTCCCTCTCTCTCAGCAGAAAGCACTTGGGGGCAGGGTGCCATGTTAGAACAGCAAGACAAAACTTGGTGGTGTTTAAGGCCCTAAAAACATGTGCCCTTGTGATGACGAATTTCCAAGGGGGGCAAGACCGACCTGGACCACTGAGGCCTGCCGTGGGTCCCGGTAAAGGCTTCAACAATGCTTCCATACAGAACCGCACGGCCTCCCCCTGGCTGCAAGTTTTCATTGAAATGGAAAGCATGCACCGGAATGGCCAGCCTGGATGTTATGGAGTCACTGAAACACAGGCCTGGAGCCTGCGCCTGGTCTGGGGCCATCTCAGGGCGACACGTGCAGCACAAGCGTGGGATTTGATTATGGGCACGGGCGGGCAGCACACCCTCCCGAGGCGTGCACGTGGGGGCGGGGCAGCAGGTCACCCCAACTCTGGACAGGGCATGGGGCCTGCACAGAAGGCCCAATGGGGGAGGGCGCCCCTTTTATTTTAAAGAACACCCAGCAAAGCCAATTCGACATTGGGGAGGGGTCAGGGACACTGCTCTCCAGTCCCCTTGAGGAGGGAGCCCCTCCCTGAGGGCCCCCTAAGTTTTCTAAAACCTTTCCCATCGGGGTGTGGTCACCAGGCATCTGTCTATGTCCCTTCCGAGTGGTCATGCCCAGAACCACATGCTCAGCTTCCTGGAATGGCCTTCCATGGCCAGGAAGAAAAACTGGGAGATAGAAATGGGTCCTTGGGAGCTAGTGGCCATGGAGCAGGGACACTCAGGGCACGCCAGTACCAGTGACAAACTTCCCCAACTTGACATTTTGTCCCTCTACCTTTGATGTCGATTCCAAGGTGTCCTGATAACACTTCTTAGAAATATTAATAGACTTTATTTTTTAGAGCAGTTTTGGGTTGACAGAAACAGCAGAAAGTGAGTCCCCATGTCACCTCCCCTTTTCGTTTTAGTAACATCTTGTGTTAGATGCATTGTTACTATCAATGAAGCAGCATTGATATGTTGTGATTAACTTAAGGCCACAGTTCGCGTTGGGGTTCACTCTGGCTGTTGTACATACTATGAGTTTGGACAAATGCATGATGACAGGTATCCACCATTTAATGTCACACAGAGTACTTTCCCTGCCCTGAACATCCTCTGTGCTCCCCACTCAGCCGCCCTCCCCCAGCCCCTGGCAACCACTGATCTCTTTTTGGCTCCATAGTTTTGACTTTCCCAAAATATCATGCAGTTGGAATCATACAGCATGTAGCCTTTTTAGCCTGGTATCTTTCACTTAGAAATATACATTTTAGGTTCTTCCATGTGTTTTTGTGGCTGCATAGCCACTGTTAATACTTTTTGAATTTCAGTTTCTTCTTCTTAAAGGTTTCTGAGCAATATTATTTTTCCTTTCATTTAATGTCTTGGTATTTTGTAATAAAGTGCTTTACTCCCAAGCTTATCGGGACCCATAGTGTTTTGATACTTGGCTGTTGTCTGTGGGTTTCTCGTGGCTTTTAGAAGTTTACATGTCCCATCCATTGTTGTTGTTTTTTTTTTCCATGAAGCAGTTAGGTCCTTTGCAAGAAAATGAAAACATTTGAACTGTTTACCAAGAATTTATCTGAGCGGTATGACTCAATTTTGCTTATTATCAGGGTTTTTTCCTAAATACTTTTTTAGAATATTTAAATAGCACGGGCCATAAAGGGAGTGTGATTAAATTATCGGGAAGGCAGATATGCTGCGCTGTGGCATAAAAATGGAATGAATTCAGCATTCAGTATAGTTGTTGGCTTCTTTTTTTGGTTTAATAAATTAAACTACAAATTTTCCTAATTGCCAAACAAAATGTTAGGCCGGCTTTAGCCATTGCGGACAGTAAAACACAACATAAAACCTGCTGAGAGTTATATGTGGTATTTAATACGAGACAGAGTAGTGCACGGGTTTTTATGGTTAAGTATGAATTCACACCCACAGCATTTGTTTCACATTAGGAGAGGTTTGTAAATCAGAGCCGTGCGCAGGGATGGGGTGGTCCTCAGCCGCCTCTCTTGTCTCTCTTTCCTGAGATTTGGTTATTGGAAACGCTGCCAAAGGGAGCTCCCCCGTCCATTTCCATTTTCTCAATGAAGCGATTCGTCCTCTGACATCAGGAAGATTGGGTCAGGAAGTAAGTGGGGGATTGGATTAGACGTGAAGCTCATCCCCACCGTCCGAGGTCACCGGCCTGATCCGGCCACCGGGCAGTAGCCATCAGTTACCGAGACGCCGGCTGCCCATCGGTCCTTGGCCAGCGGGGGCCCCAGGGAAAGGTGGGAAGGATCTGGGAAAGCGCTTTCAGGGGGGAAAATGGCAATAACTATCATTTATTAAATTTGACAAGCAGGTTCTAAATATAACAGCCCTTTTCCCAAAGATCATTACTTTGAACAAATAAATGAGTTATGCAAGTTAATAAACGTCTGGTTCCCCATCCAGAGATATGCCTTTGTGCAGCTCAGAAACGGGTCCACTCTGTCCCACTGCCCCCACCAATGAGGGACTGCCCCCACTTCTGCTGGCCACCAGAGCTTTTGTGTTGGGGCTCCTGGCTCCCACAGAGTATAGCATGCCAATGACCTAAGCTTTACAATAAAAACAAACTTGCCTCGATTTGGAATAATATGACATGTAGCTATGCCTCGTGGCTTTAAAAAGGCTTTCTTTCACACATGATCAGGAATAAAGCCAAGGTATATAAGTGCCTTTTAACTTTAAGAAAAAAACGACTGGGCTGTTCCACGTGTTGGGGTCAGCAGCATATTTGCTGGGCCGAGCGTATTTGTCATGACAAGTGCCTGCTGCCTGTGTTTCCTGAGACCCCATTATAATTATTCCCAGCAATTAGAGCATCCAGAACCCCATTCCAGCCCCAAACACATTTGTTCCCATTTATTAGACTGTGAGCAGTAACTAATTTACATTGTTTCGGAGTTGTGTGTTATGGTAATTTATTGCGTGTGCTGGGGTCACAGAGAGTTGACCAGTCGGCAGGGCAGGAGGGTCTAGAAACGTGGGGGCCGCGGAGCGGGGGGCATAGGGTTTGAAAACGGTTACGGTCTTTTTAATCACGTTTTGATTTATTCTCTGTTATGTTACTTGCTTTACTCTCATTCCCTTTCTGTTTTTTAACAAATCGGAGCCTGGAACAGGAATTTTTTTTTTTTGAAGGAAATGGAAGCGCTATCTTCTAACGAGTGGAAACTTTTACTAATGCCCTGAATAAAATATTTGTCAGCGGCCTCCACTAAACGTAAAAGCACTCCGCAGAGGAAACAATGCCTTAACTGTTCCCTTCTCATCCTAGCGGGTTTCGTTATCAAGTTGAGGAAAAAGGCTTGTTTAGGCGAAAATAATGATCATAAATAGAGCTGTATAGTGGGGCTCGGAGGAAGTGGTGACAGTGCCTGCTATCAAGACCTGCAATTCCAAGGAAATATGAGTGTCCTGATCCAGGGAAGCAGTAATTATCTTTTTGTGAAGAATGTACAATGGTGTCGGATGATGAATTGATCGCAGATTGGAAGCGTGGTTTCACTGTCATGTACAGAGATAAGAGGGAGCCCCGGGACAGCTCATTGCTTCTGCTAGTTCACAGCCAGCCAGTTTATTACCACAAATCCCAAATGTTTAGTAAACTCATTAGGTTCCATCTAATGCTAATTTATCATCATAGATGGAACCCTAGCTGTGGAGGCCGGAGGACTGTACCGAATTCACATGATTTACAGAGCTTTCTGATCAATCACCTTCTTTGCACTGGCCATTTTTCTTCAAATGCTTTAAACGGGCCTGAATGATCCGTAGGATTAGGCCACGGCAATCGGTTAGGGTTCTCGGAGTTATCTTCCCCGTGATGGCTATCTGGAAGGTTAAGAAATCCTATACGGTCTGACGTGGGGAGAGCTTTGTTTTTGGA
>NW_017731435.1:2116620-2123911 GCF_001890085.2 Hipposideros armiger
CCCCTTTCCCTTTACAATCCAGTCACAGAGTCGAAGTCAAAGAATTTCCTTGCAAAATCAGTTTACCGAGAAATGCATCATGGTACATTAATGTCAAGTACAGTTTATTCTAAACTTCAGACAGTGTTTTTCTTTTAAAAAATCAAGCTTTAAATGCCCAGTTCTCCTGACATTTTCGTACATATTCTATAGTGTTTTCGAAGAGGATAATAACCTTTGCTTGATCCTAGGCAACAGCTGCAAAGATAATGAAATTCTTATGATATTTCACCAGGTAAAATGTGAATTGCAGAAGAAAAGCTATTGAATTTTTATGGATCTTAATCGCATAAAATGAGATTCATGGGGCATACGTATAACTATACTCGGCGGACCGGCAGCTGCAGTTGCGGGAAGACTCGCTGTGCAGGGCGAGGGGCGCTGAGCTTCCGTTAGGAAAATGCTCCCCAAACGCAGCCTTCGGCTTGGCCTGGGAGTGATAATGAAATATGACAGAAATTTCCTTGTGTGGCTCAGTGGCAAGAGAGGTCCTGCACGGCCTGTATAATTCACCTGACTTATGTTCCAGGTCCTGATTTACCTTATGATTAAAAACTTCTGCAGGTTTGCTCACCAAGTGAAATCAGATCTCATCTGCAGCCCAGTGGTATCGATCCCTATTTAACATCAAGGCTCAGAATTGATTGGCATTGATTAACAATAAAAATGCTCTCCTCACATCCAGCCGCCAAGCTGGGGTGCTGAGGGGTGCGCCCCGTAGTGTCCTCCTCACCGACCGACCTGAAAGAGAAATGGCCCCACCCGCGAATACACACTACATTTTAATGTTCCTGTAACTGGATGCCGGACCGGCAGTGCAAATTGATTTTATTCTTGTTGGATAAGATAAATATCTTTAATAAAATTCTCATTTTATTTAGGATTTTACAGGAGTAACTTGATTACTAGAATAGTGATGTTTTTCTTTTCCCACGGTGTTAAAAAAAAATGGATGAAAGCATAAAGGCGATAATAACCTAACACCGGAGAGGAAACGTTCACGCAGAAATCACACACCGGGTGGGGGAGTCCGGGGGAATTTCTCACCCGTGGAGACACGCGTGGCACGGTGCGTGCCTCTGGGTTGAGTGAGCGTTTTACAGCCTCGGCGGGGTCTGCTGGCCCGTCACTGTCATGTGCTGACGGCCAGTTTCCTTCCATAATGTTTCGCGAACATATGGTTCCAAAGAGCTCAGCATGGAAAAATGGCTCGATAGGACCAAGCCCAAAAGCCTTAAAGGAGACTGTGGGTTTGCCTCTGCACTGTTTTAGCTAGTGTAGACGCGGCCCGTCAAAAGGCTTTCTAACAATGCTCTTAGCTGATAGCAGAGTGAGAGAAGAAGAGGTATTAAAGAAGATAAACAAGAGAAGTCCCGCACACCAAAACTTTTGATCTGCCTGCCGGGGACCCGTCTTGCCCCCAAGCTCGCCTTGCTAACTGGCGAGCCGTTGGCACTCATCCCTAGCGTCCAAACGCGCTGGAGGCCAGGTCCAGCTGAAAGAAATTATCCAATCTCTAACATCCAGAAGTTTACAGTTATATAATGATGGAGAAAACCACAGACCCCAAGGGATGTCAAATTTTAGAGATACTTTTAAAATGAAATTATCCAGCCAAGCCTATAAGACAACCTTCTTGTACTTAAGACAAAAATGACAATCTGGAATTAATTTTTTTTTGTGATAGGGCAAATCCAATTTGCTTCTTTAACTGTTGATTAAGGAATCGGTCCTCCAAGGCTGTCCCCCGTAAGTATGTGCTGTTTATTTGTCTGTGGAGAGCCGCTGGAATCGCCTCCGACTGGGAACGCCGGGTCAGGCATGGCTGTAATGAGCTGCCTGGCAGCGTGCAGACACCCTGACGGGCCTCGTTTGTGTGGAAGAAATAGTTGGCTTTTTGAGCAGCCAAGGGAAGGTTACCCAGTCACTTCCGATCATGCCAGCAGAGCAGTTGAAAACGGAGGGCAGAAATCTGTCTTCCCTGCAGCCTTTCTTTCAGGATCTGGAGGAAAACGTCCATTAGAAAGCAGTAAATAAGTAAATACCTTGAATTAGGCTGTATCTTACTCTAAGGTCCACTGGATTAATGGCAGCTCCTGGCCTGGAGTCACGGGGACACCCAGGTGAACTGGCTTCGGAATGAATGCCTGTCGCCCTTTTTGCTTCCATTCCACGCGAATCTGAATGGGAGGGGAGTCTGTTTTGCTCTTTTAAAATCAGTTGTAAATATTTAATATGATCTGCCATCGATTTCATTTAAAAAGAGAATCTTACTGATGATATAGTCACATGCAGTCCCAG
The DNA here is from genome assembly GCF_001890085.2 of Hipposideros armiger. Classification (NCBI taxonomy): domain Eukaryota; kingdom Metazoa; phylum Chordata; class Mammalia; order Chiroptera; family Hipposideridae; genus Hipposideros; species Hipposideros armiger. Next base: position 2,118,961 of record NW_017731435.1, read on the forward strand.
ATTTGCAAGTAGGCGAGTGTTATTTAGAAGAAATAAATGTTATCGTTACACGCCTCACAAAGCAGAGATCCGTCTCTGGAATGCCCCTGTTCAGATGCAGTTGCCCCAGCCGCCCAGGTCCCCTTGGGCCTGAATGACCTGCCCTGCAGGTTGACTGTACCTGGCGGTTGCAGAGCTCCTGGGAGCCCCGTCGGTCCTTTCGGGCGCAGAGCTCTGGGAAAGTGGACAGTGCAGCTTAGATTTGTCTGGTCTTCTTTGGAATTTCCCTGCCTTCGAGCCATTTTCCCCAGAGTCAGTGTTAAATATCTTTTCTGTGTTTGTGATTTGGGGGTTTTGTTTTGTCAGTGTGTCTTATATTGCTGTCCTGGGGCGGAGACCCTTGGGACGACGGAAGAGTCCTGGGCCCCCCCCCAGCTGGGTTTTCCCAATCTGGGAAGTGTTCTGAAATCACTCAGCATCCTCAAAGACACGGGTCCCCCAAATACAACCACAGTTGCACCTTTCTAAAAGTTGTAAATGAAAGACAGCCAATGCGTAGGGACTTAGAGTCAGCAGGTGGAGGCCAGGGAGAGGCAGGCCCCTCCGTGCCTTGAGCGGGGAGTCCAGGCTCCCCTTTCTTTCACGGCTGGGGGGATGTGACCTCCCTCCCTGCGTGGCTGCCAGGTCCTTTGGGACCGCATCTGGGCCCCTTTGGGCGCCCCCCCTGCACTGGGGTGTGGATGACTCAGCCATCGTCTGCCCTCTGCCCGTGGGAGTTCTGACTTCAGCGGACCCCCATCTTGGTGCTTTCACCCAGGTCCTGTCTCCTTCCAGGAACCCTTCCAGAGGACAGCCTGGCCCTGTCACCCTGGGTCAGATCCCTTCGAGGATTGCTTTGCTTGCTTTGCCCCACCTCCCGGGTACCCCCCAGGGTAGGGTGCTACTGGCCTCTCTCACCTCTTTTCTTGCCCCTCCTCAACCTGCACACAGCCACCACCCTCAGAGTCGCCCGACCCTTTGTGTGTGGAAGGCCCTCCCCACGTCCCTTGGGCCCCAAGGCTGTGGACGAGCCACCTCTCCTGTGGCACTGGGCCTCCATGTCCAGGTCTTGGCGCCATTCCTGGGTGATGGGGTTCCCCACTGGCCTCAGGAAGGGCAGCCGGGCCCCTTCTCTGGGCACTGGGTCCTTGGCAGCTCACGTGGAACGACTGAGGTGGAACAGAAGTGCGTGTCGTCCCCGGCCGCGCCCTGGGCTCTGAGGCCTCCTGCCCCCGAGCGAGGGCCTGGAGCCCCAGCCTGGCTTGTCTCGCCATCGCGGGCTGACCTGTAAGCTGACACCCCTGCTAAGTCTCGCTAAGCCCGCGCAGGGCTCTTTCATCCGCCCTGATGCCTGCCAGCAGGCCGAGGCGGCTGGTTGTTCGTCCATCGCAACCTACCTATCGAGGTGGGCTTTTCACTTTGCTGATGTAAAATACACACATGCTTCCCAGAGAGCCCTGGGGGCACACAGCTCATTCTGTGCCCGGTGATGGGACCTGCTCCCCGCTGGGGCAGCCCCCGACCAAGGGGCCCCCTGCCCAATGATGCCGTCGGGACTGGCTTGCTGTGGCCTGTCTCAGGGCTGCCCGAGGCGAGGGGGCACAAGAGGCCGCTCTGGCGCTTGGTCCCTGGGGAGGGTGTGCCCTTGATGGGCCCATACTGCCCACGGCCCCCTGAGCCACCCCTCATCGAGGCCGCTTCTCTGTGGGTGTGAGGACTGGGGGGCAGCGGCCAGCCCCGTCATGACGAATCGCGAATCACAACACCCACAACTAAGATAATCAGGGCAGCTCCCAGTTACTGAGCGCTTCCTGGTGGACGGGCTGTTTACGGGACATGCCTCTCACAGCCCGGTCCTATTAGAATGCTGTGATTTTCTCAGGTTTGGGGACATGAAGAGGTGTCTGTGGTCACTCAGCTGGGCAGGGGGTCAGCAGGGATTTGAACGCAGGCAGCTGCGGCCTTTCATTCATTCACCCCTGCATGCCAGCTCTGTGCTGGGTGCTGAGGACCTCACCTGCACAGCTTACAAGGCATGTGGGGCTCACCTCCCAGGGGCCTGGGGGACTCTGAGTTTGGGTTTCTGGGTGATCTGGGGAGCCCCTCTTTCTCGGCCCCCTTGAAACACCTTTTGTGATGGCATCTCACAGGGTGGGGTCTCAGGGAGATGAGGGGGTGGTGAGGGCTCCCAGGTGTGCCCAGAATGGCCAGTGTCTGTGGGGGGGGGGCGCAGCCTGCGTACAGCCTGTGTCCAGCTGGGTCAGAATGATGAATGCCCTTGGGCGGCCGTGTCCCTGCTGCGCGCGGGGTGGGGCAGTGGTGTTGAGAGCTCCGGCGCAGACGTGACACTGACTGACAGCACTCCTGTGTGTGTGTATGTGGGGGCGTGGGGGCTGCCATGAAGGATGCTCTCTAGGGGGGTGCATGCAGGCAGAGGGTCACAGAGGACCCTCTCATGGAGGACCAGAGGCACCCACAGGGCCTGGTGCAATCGCTCCTGAGTTAACAGAATGCTGGGTTTAGAAATACTCCTTAGAAGTGCAGTCATAAAGTTGGTGCCACTTTCTTGGCCTATAAAAAATTTAGACACGGTCTGGTATCAGCTTGCGTGACAGAAGTTTGCCATTGAAACTCTAGGATTTCTCATTCCACGTGGGAATTCTAATTCCATTTATCAATGGGAAGTGCTGAGAGGGTTTCAATCTGATTAAGCTCTATGACTGGAAAACCCGGAGGTGCAAAGCTGTAACACCACGGCGTCTTCAGGAGAAAATGCGGAGACCCAGCCGAGGTGGCTGCCTCTGCTCCGGGTTTCCCGTGAACCGTTTCCTTACCAAGTTTGGCAAAACACAACAACGGAAAGCATGTCTTTACACGAAGCCTGCACAGTAAGAACCTTAACACAGGAAGGTTTACGTCCGTCGCCCCACCCCCCACGGCAATGATGGAAACGCTGCATACCATCACCGGTTATTTTTGTTTTTGATGAAGTCTAGAGTTGTTTGTGTAGATTTAAATCATAGTGCTGTTTTCAGATTTTAAGCAGTCCTCAGCGTGTTGTCCCTCACTTGCAAAGTGACAGGAAGGCAGGGACAGGGGCAGGCAGGGACGGTGATGGAGGACGATGCGATGCGGGCTGCCACCCAGACAGGGTCTGCTCCACCTGCGGAGTCAGTTGGGAGACTCTTTGCTTTGTCTCTGCTCCTGCAGCGAGCAGCAGGTCCTAGAAAACTCTGTGCTTAGGTGCGCCTCTGGTTAGGTGAGATGATCTGTTTCAGAAACGTCATGAACTTGAGGTTCCAAAGTTATTTTGTGCAGTGGAGTAGCTTTGGCGTTTCATAGGAAGGAGAGAGACACAAAGAGGCCTTGTTTGTTTGGGGCAGGTCAGAGGTTCAAGGAGGCTTTGAAAGGATCAGTTGGGATAATTGAGTTATCAGATGACAACCGGTCACTTCCGTGAGCCCACGTCTTCATCCTCTGTCAGTCTGATGGGATCCAGGCTGGCCGATGGGGTCATCCTGGCTCTGCCCCCAAGTGTCTCCTGTCTCCCCAGCTCGGTTTTAGCTACGAAGGCCCCAAGTAGCGTCTTGCCTTGTCCCCCCGACTCAGGGGTCTCCGAGGCCAGACCCCAGGGTGTGAGGGAGCGCCCTGGCCTCCAGCTGTGGTCACTCCTTCCTGCCTAGTGACAGCTGGCGAGACAGCCACTCGCCTGCCGGATGAACACGCTCGCACCTGCTTGTGTCGTGCATCCCAAAATATTTAATTGTTTCTCTCTTTCCGCCCCCAACTTTCGAAAAACCACTGGTGTCGTTCTAGAATGAAACGCATGCTGTTTCCTGAGGGGGTCACTGGGAAAGTCTCATGTGGGGACCAGGGCTTCCCCTTGAAGCAGCCTGGACAGAAAACTGTCCAGAGAGCAGGAGAAAGTTCCTGCTGGGTTTTCCTGAAGGATGTTTATGGTTTGGTCTCTTTACAGTTTGTATGATTATGGGGCACAGTTGTGTTCGTGATGCAAACGAATATGCCAGAAAATAGCTTGTGCTACTTTTAAGTATTTTGACTTAATATATTTTATAAAAATTGGTCCCTGTGCCCACTTTGGAGAAAATAACATTATTTAGGAAAAGGGTGAGTTTTCATAGTGCTTCCTCACCTTTTAGGGGACGAATGTGAGATGCTAGAACGGAGTGTTTCCCCTGGAAATGCCTCGGGAAATCTCACGTATGGCATGGACTGGGGAAGGGGTTTGGGGAGGGACACTGGGCTTCCTCAGGGCAGAGGTGTGACAGCCCAGGACGGCTGGCCCTGGGGCGGGCAGTGGTGGGGAGCGAAAGAACCTGCGCCAGACCCCAGCTGTGACCAGATCTTGTGCAGGGACAGACGCGGCCCAGGGTCACCCACTGGGCGAGGGGTGGGTGGTCTGTGTCCTAAGGACCCCAGTTGTGGTGTAGGCACACGCGGAGACCCTCTGGTCCCCATGCATCTGCTTGAGTAAGTGTGTGCGGATGGACAGACCAACCCTATAGACGTACAGTAGGTGGCAGGGGACAGGCTTGCACAGGGTTGGTGTGTCTTGAGAGCTAGAAGATGGAACACACGTCTTGCTCCTTTTTCGTAACTTCACCCATTGATCCCTTATGCTGTGGCTCCCCCGGGCCTCTGGTCAAGGATCCCCTCATCAGAGTTCCTGGGGGGGGGTCTGTTGGGACCTTCTGATGTCCAGCCCACCTTCCTTCAGCTGGACACTGCTGTGGAAACCATCCCGCCCTTCTGTGCAAACTGGGGGCCTCTCTGCAGCCTTGGAACCCAAGGCCCCGTCCTGTGTTGGGCACGAGTCCCCTGCCCCATGTGCAGGCTCTGCCCACACACGGATCCCAGGTGTAGGCTCAGGGTTCCTGTTGGCTGCGAGGTGCATGCCTCCTCCCAGAGGGCC
>NW_017731435.1:2127211-2135739 GCF_001890085.2 Hipposideros armiger
CCCGGCACCCCTGCAGCCCTGCTTGTTGTGTGAGGGCGACGGTTCAAAGCCTGCTCCCAGGCCCCCGTTCCTTGTGTGGGGGTCCCCTTGGTGCCTGTGTGTGCTGCGGAGTGGCCTGCAGAGAGGTAGATAATGGTCGCCATGCGAGTCAGGACTGACCTGCCTCCGCCTGCGAGAGTCGGGCTGATTCCAAGCGAATGAGATTTTAATCACCTGTCACTGCTGCCCGCACTTTCTCTATATTTATGATAATTTTTTGGGGTCTTTTTATTGAAATCAGTGTTGACTGAATCAAGTAATCCTGATTAGCAATCTTACTGTACCCAGTCAAGAGTGAAATGCATCCCGGCCCTGTTGGTACACTGAGCATTCTGAAATTGAAAAAAAAGGGGGAAAAAGGAATAGGGAAGTTTGTTTGTCTTGGTTATAGTGCCCAAGTGTTTGAGGATGGCGGCTGCTTTTAATTGTTTCGTAAAGGCGCACGGCCAGGCCTCCTGCCTGGAGTACGAACGCCAGGCTGGCTGTTCTACTTATCCAGTTTCTCTCACTTCGTGGTGTTGCACAAACGATGGCTGACCTGATTTTTGTTAGTTTCTGTGGTTGGAAATGTGAAATTTGCAAGCAAAAAAATTATGCAGCGAGAAATGTTTTTCCTGGGGAGGCATCGCAGGAAGGCATGGCCGTTCCTAGCCCTGCTCACCATATCACCCTCGGAAATGGGGACGTATTGATCTTTGAGGCAACGGGAGGAAACTGTGAAGGTGACAAATACATATACGCTTTGAAAGCACTTCTTTCGTTTCTCTGGGAAGGAGCGATCGATGACGAAGTGGCACTATCAGATCAGTGGCAGCTGACACCGAAGGGTGCTTCCCCCGCACGACACGCCAGTGGCCCTTCTGTAGCTCCGGGAGGGCGGGCCCAGGCGAGGGCACGAGGCCCAGCTGCCGGGGGCTGTTTCCCAAACCCTGGGCTTTCCCGTCCTGGTTCTTTAGTCCATCTGCTCAGCAGCAAGTGCCCCAGAGTGAGAAGTGGGTGGCTCACTAAGGCCTCTGTGTCAGGGTTCTATCCGTTTTAGTTACGAAAGCGACAGCAGTGCCTTCTGCTTCTGAGAGATTGCTTAGGAAGTCTGTTGGCTTCCCAGGTAGAGACAGAGTGTTCGTGCCTGGCGGGGTGGCCAGTTTCATCCCACGCTGCCCTCACCTCCACGTCTCTGGGCCCGGTGAAGTTCAGCCCCAAATTCTTCAGGCACCGAGAGAGAGAGGGCACAGTGCACTCTCTTCTCCTGGGAGGCCGGCTGCCCCTGGGCACGAGACACAAGCCTGTCGGCTGTAGGGGACCGCTGGGTCCTGGCTTGGTCACTTCTGTAGACACCTGTGCTTCTCAGGATGGGGCCGTGGAGAGTGTACCAGAACACTGGGGCGCCCCAGAAACCCAGCTCGGCCCTGCTAGGGAGCTTGCAGGGGTGCAGCTCCGAGGAGGAGGGGTCCCTCTTGCCTTGCCCAGGGGGTCAGGGCAGAGAAGGGCACAGAGCCATTCAAGCAGCTTGTGGTCAGTAGGTTCTCCTGGTGTCTGTGGTTGAAGGAGTCAGCAGGCTAGAATTGGTTCTGCCATGAAAGCTGGTAGAGCAGGAATGAGAAAATGAGTTATGAACGTCTCCTACTTAAAAAAACCCAGGGAGGCTTCCGATTTTCAGCTTTGTGTCAGGTGTGAGTCGCCCTCAGGACCGGGACGGGGTCAGACCACAGCCCCGCACTCAGACAGCTCCCAGTCCACCAGAATCAGGCAAGTCAGCAGGTGTGGCTATCTTTATAAATAGGGCCGCTGCGGGGCTGTCTCAGAGGGGTGATCTTGGTGTGCGGCACTGGGGTCCACTCAGGCCGTCAGGAGTGGTGCTGTGAACAGGACCTCACAGCCATTCTCAGACCCTCGCCTTGCTTTCCAAGGAGTGATCCCACAGGGCACTTGGGCCCCAGGAGAACCTGGGGGCCCACAATGACCTCACATCAAAAAGTATCCCTAAGACTTTACCTTTTACGCTTTTCTTGAAGTGCCCTTTGGTCCAGGGCAAAGAAAACACAAAGCCCACGGTTGCATGGGCTCTGATTTTTAGGATGTGTTAGTAACTCTGAGTCGGTAAAGCCTCTTCTTGTGGCAACAAGAAATTGCTCTGTGTCTGTGCATGCTTTTTAAGGAAGCAGCATTGAATCGTGTCGCGGTGCTTGGTGACCCGCCCTCATGGAGAAAACATGGTGCTCAGCGCCTGGGCTGGCCTCCTTGGAAAGCGTGGCGTGCCCACCCACAGTACTGACTCGGGTGTCTGTGCTTCAGATGCGGTTTCTGTCTTACGTCTGTTAACAACTCATTACCAGGTGCTCCCAATGCATTATTAAGGAGGCCGGTCTCCTCCGCATGTTGACGTAGCATCGAGTCTGTCTGTGTCAGTTCAGCGGTCCACCGGCGGACTTTATGCTAAATAGAGTCCTTTTGAGGAATGAAAACTTCATGTCTCTGTAGTGCTCGGGCACAGCCGGGGCCCCTTGTTCAAGACCTGCTGGGGCTCAAACTGCAGCGGCTCCTTGAATTCCAGACCTCTCTGCTCCTTTTAATAACGTTTGCCAGAAATGGGGCAAAAGACATGGAAAAGTCCCCGGAAGAGACCAGGATGGCCCTGTCAACCAGTGATCACTCAATGACAAATCAAAGAAGTGTCAATTAAACCACCACAGACCTGTGAAGAGGTTCATGTGTGCCATCACCATAGAAAATGAAAGCCTCGCGTCCCCAGCGGGCGGCGAGGTAAATCACAGAAGCCCCTTGGAATAGTAGGCAGCCATTTAAAAGGTCAGTTGGAAACAGTCCTACTACATAGAGTGGATATAAAGTGTGTGTTACTATACGGTTCCAGTTAAGAAAGTCTGCAAACGGGGCTTTAAGGAAACAGAGTAGTGATGATTGTGGTTGGCTCTGGTGGTGAGTTAAAAGGTAATTTTTATGTTCTTCGCCTACTTTTCGGTGTTTTCAAAAAATTGGTGCAGCGAGCACCAGTTATCAATATTTTTGTGATCCTTCACCAGTGACTCAGGCGGATTACACCGCGGCTAGGTGCTGAGTAAGCCGTTAACATCTGAAATTGACCTGCGATGTCCTTTCCTCTGCTGGGCATTGTTTCCAGGACTGGGGCTGAGTGGCTCTGAATGGTGGCAGCTCCTGTTAGAGCTCATTGGCCCCCATATTTCTGGTGGCAGAAAAGGTGGGCACGGGCAGAAGCGGACTCAGGCAGTGCTGGGCTGGGAACGTCAAGTTCTCTGGAGAGCGCATGGCACCATGTAAAGCCTTGGAGAGAAATAGGGTCCCCAGTGAGGAGACCCCATTTACCCCACTGCTGGGACCTTCCTGAGGGCTGCGTGGGCGTGCTGGGCACGAAACCAGGTGCCAGGCAGCTCCTCCCGTCCAGACCTCACCCTCTAATGATTTGGCCACAGGGGTCCCTGACCTGTTGGACCGAGTAGGTGACTGTCTTCAGGGGTCTGAGGTGATATCTTGGGGCAGGGGACACGGAGGGCAGAATGGGGACCAAAACCTAGAGGGTAAAGGTAGCGAAATACAGGCTCCCAGATCCCACAGGTGCTCCCCTGTGGTTGGAGCCATGGGCGCAGGTGGCATGGCTGCCCAGAGAGGTGGGGAGCTGCCCGTCATTCTAGAGTTTGTGTGGAGACCGGGCGGTCAACTGGAGGTGCTGTTGGGCCGCAGATAGGACCTCAAGGCAGATTATGGTTTGATTGATTAAAGCTGCATGGAGAATGTTCTAGAGTGTGTTGCTCTAAATCTCAGAGTATTTATGGGAAAACGAAGAACATTGAGTCATTCAGTTGCATTTAAAGCTATGTTGGGACACTTTCCCCTTAGAAATTTGTGAAGCTAGTGTGGACCCTGCGTGGAACGGGTGCAGATGGGGGCTGGTGCCGACTTTCTGGGCCGGGCACTGGTTTGCACAGTGGGAACAGAGCCATCGTTGGGGACAGACATTTCCTTTAGCCCTAGCACCTGCAGAGCCTGCTTGGTTATTCCAATCAGGTGACGAGTACCTGTCGCTCATTAAAGGCGAAACAAAACGCGTGGTGAGTTTCTAGGTACAGTAAAGCCTTGGATTGGGAGTGACGTGGTTTGCGAGTGTTCCACAAGAAGAGCAGACATTTCTAATATATTTTAACGTGGTAAACGAGCGATGTCTTACAATACGAGTAGTTTGTTTCTGGAATGAATTATGCTTGCAAACCAAGGCATGGCTGTATTTTTATGTTCTTGCCTCTGACGGCCTGCCAGGTGTTCTGAGGGGCAGCGTCTCAGGGCTCCTCCGGGGGCTGGCCAGCTCCTGCTGCGTCTGCGTCCGGCGTGTCATTTTACCCCGCCCTGTGCCCTCTTTGGGGTTGGCCCTAAGCCCTTTCCAGGGGACGCTGGAGTCCTCACTGCAGGTTTGGGCAGTGCATGCTGTGGGCACCTGTCCTGGTCTCTCCCGTCACACTCAGGCCTTGCCGGCCGCCTCCGATGAGGCCCCGTCCCCTCTCGCCGAGGTGGCCTCGCCATTTCCTGGAGCCCTTTCCATCCTCCCTGTGTTTGCTCACACGCCCTCCCCGGGGGAACGTGTTCCAGTCCTTGTTTATTCTGTGACCTTTTGGTTTTGAAGTGAGCCTGTCCTCCCCTCCCCCGAAGGCCCAGTGGGCCTGGCCTGTCTGCCTGTCCCTCTAGCCCGGGTACTTTTGAGTATTGGTGAGACGGGGGCCTTGGTGTGACCCGAGGCTGGTGTTACTTCTGTCTGAGTCCCTCTGAGACTGGATTGTTCCAAGTCTGTCAGCCCAGGCCCCGAGGCCCCACCCATGCCCCCGACTCAGGCCTTCGGAGGGGGGACGTGGTCGCAGGGTCGTCCCCCTGGGCCACGCGAGCTTCTCTCCACGCGTTAAGTCCCTTCATCCACAGCCTCTTGTGTCCAAATCCTTGCCACCCGTGAAACCTGCTCCTCCGCCCCTTGCACCCNGAGCCCCAGGGCTGGGCACCCTTTGCACCCCAGAGGGATCTGTGTTTGTGGGAGTTTTCAGGACAGGCAGGTGCTCACCTGTGCCTGGGATGGTGGTGCTGGGTCCTCTCTCACCCCAAGCCAGGCAGGGCAGGACATGTCATCCCCATGTGACAGCTGGGAAGGTCTCGGGCGGCCTGTCGTGGGGGTGGACACCACCCCAGGCCCTGACCCCACTCTCGGGGCTGAGGGCTGCGCTGCTGACACAGGTGGGAGTGGGACCCTCCAGAACCTCTCCTGTGAGGAGCAGCCCATGGCACCTGTGAGTTTTCCTGGTTCCACTCCCCAGGTCACGCTCACCAGTGGGACAGTGCAGGCTCCCACAGCTCCGGTGTTCTGGTTAGATCACCTCCTGGCACACAGCAGGCAGTAGTTGAAGGCGAGAATATAATCTCTCCTGATCCATACCTGACGTGCCAGATTCCAGAGGCTTCCAGAAGGTTCCGGAGGCCCGGCTTTGCATGGGGAATGAACTTGGGCTTCTGTTAGGGCCGACCACGGGCTCCACGGTGTCCAGACGTGTGTCTTGCTGACCTCAGGTCTGACCACAGGAGGGGCAGCTAAGACCGGAGGTGGAGCTGGTGGTGCAGCCATGTGCCGGCTCATCTGGGCCTGTGCAGTCAGTCCCCTGCCCTCAGCCTCCAGGATTCCAGGAAGAGCATGTGAGGGAGCAGATGTAAATTGGAGGGAAATGAGGAGGAGTGAACTCAGAAACTCCCAGCCCCAGCACTAAGCCTGACGCTTAATAGTATGCAGATGAGCCAGTCATCAAACAATTACCCAGGGAGAGGAGGCAGGACACTGCTGGAGGGGAGCGCAGGGAGCACCTCAGCAGCAAGAAGCACCCCGTGTGCTGAGAGGGGCTCACGCAGGGTCGCCAGTGTTCCCTGAGCGCCTGCAGTGTATAGGGGACAGTTGCTAACTGGTGGGATGACACCTGCCTCAAAGGAGCTACTGACAATGGAGTCCAGGGCCTCCCCGGCTCCCAGCGGACCTGCAGCAAGTGCCAGACGGGGTTGCTCTGAGCCCCTCTGGGAGCCCAGGTGGGAACATGTCTGCCTGGAAGGTGGGAGACCTCTGGGCCTGCAGGGCTGAAGGTGACTTTGTGACTGTGACTTTGTGAGGTGGAGAGACGGAAGTGCCTTCGAGCCGGGAGTGAGTGAGAGGAGTTTGGGGAGGGGCGGAGCTCAGTCAGTGCTCAGATAGTCCCACAAAACAGGACACCCAGTTAAATCTGAATTTCGGATAAATGGTGAAAAATGCTTTAGGATAAGTATGTCCCAAATATTACATGGGGCATACTTATCCTAAAACAATAGTCCTGTAGCTTCACTTGAGAATCTGGTAACCCCAGTCCGGATGGGTTACAGGAGCAGAGGGCCATGTCTGCATCCAAGGGTGGGGGACGCCCCGGACCCATGAAGCTGCCCGAAGGAAGTTGGGGAGAGTGAGGAGAGGCCTTGGGGCAGGGCGGGGTAGGCGGGGGAGGGGCAGACCAGAGAGACAGGCGCTGGCCCACTGGGCAGAGCTTGCTTGGAGGGCTCTGGTGCCCAGGGAGGCCCAGGCTGGGGCCAGTGGCTAGCCCTGGCAGGCCCCGGGTGGGATGCAGGTGCCCCTCTCCCAGCGGGCCCTGACCCCACTGGAAGGCACAGCGGGGCCCCGCTGGGGCCTGAGTGATGAAGTGAACAGAGGAAATCCAGTGAGCCACTGGGTTTAAAAAAAACCACCACTTTCCACACTCCCCCAAGATCCCCTGGAATCCGGCCCGCGGAGTTCCATCGGGCTGGGAGGAGGCTTCCCGGCCCTCTTGACCCTCAGTGGCTTCTGAATGGGTCAAGATCCTTCTTCCTTCTGCTGTGTGGGAAGGAGTTGCTTTGACTTCTCTAACCAATTGGTGCCTGCAGTGCTGAGCAGGCTGGTTTCAGCCCTTGGGATGTTTCTCAACCCAGACTGGCAGTGTGAGTTCTCCGTGCCCCTGTGGGGTCCCCCATGGCCCATCCGACCTCACCTCATGCCAGGTTAGGCCCCGGCACCCCTGCAGCCCTGCTTGTTGTGTGAGGGCGACGGTTCAAAGCCTGCTCCCAGGCCCCCGTTCCTTGTGTGGGGGTCCCCTTGGTGCCTGTGTGTGCTGCGGAGTGGCCTGCAGAGAGGTAGATAATGGTCGCCATGCGAGTCAGGACTGACCTGCCTCCGCCTGCGAGAGTCGGGCTGATTCCAAGCGAATGAGATTTTAATCACCTGTCACTGCTGCCCGCACTTTCTCTATATTTATGATAATTTTTTGGGGTCTTTTTATTGAAATCAGTGTTGACTGAATCAAGTAATCCTGATTAGCAATCTTACTGTACCCAGTCAAGAGTGAAATGCATCCCGGCCCTGTTGGTACACTGAGCATTCTGAAATTGAAAAAAAAGGGGGAAAAAGGAATAGGGAAGTTTGTTTGTCTTGGTTATAGTGCCCAAGTGTTTGAGGATGGCGGCTGCTTTTAATTGTTTCGTAAAGGCGCACGGCCAGGCCTCCTGCCTGGAGTACGAACGCCAGGCTGGCTGTTCTACTTATCCAGTTTCTCTCACTTCGTGGTGTTGCACAAACGATGGCTGACCTGATTTTTGTTAGTTTCTGTGGTTGGAAATGTGAAATTTGCAAGCAAAAAAATTATGCAGCGAGAAATGTTTTTCCTGGGGAGGCATCGCAGGAAGGCATGGCCGTTCCTAGCCCTGCTCACCATATCACCCTCGGAAATGGGGACGTATTGATCTTTGAGGCAACGGGAGGAAACTGTGAAGGTGACAAATACATATACGCTTTGAAAGCACTTCTTTCGTTTCTCTGGGAAGGAGCGATCGATGACGAAGTGGCACTATCAGATCAGTGGCAGCTGACACCGAAGGGTGCTTCCCCCGCACGACACGCCAGTGGCCCTTCTGTAGCTCCGGGAGGGCGGGCCCAGGCGAGGGCACGAGGCCCAGCTGCCGGGGGCTGTTTCCCAAACCCTGGGCTTTCCCGTCCTGGTTCTTTAGTCCATCTGCTCAGCAGCAAGTGCCCCAGAGTGAGAAGTGGGTGGCTCACTAAGGCCTCTGTGTCAGGGTTCTATCCGTTTTAGTTACGAAAGCGACAGCAGTGCCTTCTGCTTCTGAGAGATTGCTTAGGAAGTCTGTTGGCTTCCCAGGTAGAGACAGAGTGTTCGTGCCTGGCGGGGTGGCCAGTTTCATCCCACGCTGCCCTCACCTCCACGTCTCTGGGCCCGGTGAAGTTCAGCCCCAAATTCTTCAGGCACCGAGAGAGAGAGGGCACAGTGCACTCTCTTCTCCTGGGAGGCCGGCTGCCCCTGGGCACGAGACACAAGCCTGTCGGCTGTAGGGGACCGCTGGGTCCTGGCTTGGTCACTTCTGTAGACACCTGTGCTTCTCAGGATGGGGCCGTGGAGAGTGTACCAGAACACTGGGGCGCCCCA
>NW_017731435.1:2139599-2145551 GCF_001890085.2 Hipposideros armiger
GAGCCTCAAGTCCTAACAGTGACGACGAGAAGGATGCCTTGCTGATGCTGCTGCCATCGCTCTAGTTTGGCCCTGCTGGATGGGCCCAGCGTGGGCACGTTCAGGCCTCTCATGCAGCCCATTCTGTAGAGAGAGCTCCTGAGGCCCAGACACAGGCGGGACCCAGTGGAGCTCAGGGCCCAGAAAGGTGCCGGGGGAGGGTCTGTGAGTCTGCCAGCTCCAAGGGGCCGCGCGGCGGGGCTGGCCTCACCCTGAGCCTGCCGTACACGTGGTGGTCTGCAGAGGGGAGCCCCATTGCCCTGGGATCTGGGCCGTCCCTGCCTGGGCCTCAACCTCTCTCTGTAAGATGGGGGAACCCCTGCTGGCCCATCAAGCCCTGGGCCTGCAGGTCCCACGGGCTCCTGGCATCATGGCACAAGCCTAAGACACATGGTTCACAGGTCATACATGCCGGGCTCAGGACACTCGGTGGGGGGCATGCACCCATGACCTCAGCCTGCCCTTGTGGGGCTCACCTTCACCCCACGAGTGTTAACAGGGCTGCCCAAGACCAGGCCTGCCCTCAGGGGGCTGCAGGAAAGGGCCCAGATTTAAAACCCCCCTCCACTCAGCAGAGTTGATGTTTGTGCACAAATAGTAAGCACCAAAGGTGACAGGGTACAGGCAGTGTGACCTCCTGGGGTTGGGCGCTGGGCCGGAGGGGCCTGGCTTGACTCCTGGTCCCGGTCCTGCCCCAGCAGCTGTGCCATCTGGGGTGAGCTGCCTCCACCCTCTGTGGCCTGGGCACACACACCTAGTTGTGAGCAGGAGTTGGCCAACTGCAACAAGGAAGTCCTGGAGGCCACACCGAGCAGAGAGGGGGTGCTCCCCAGAAACGGTGTGTTTGCTGGGACGTTTATCAAGATGCAGAGAATCGGTGTGGGGTGGGCACGAGCCAGGCCCCTGACGAGGCGTCCCGACGGGAATAGGCAGAGCATATGGATGGGTCGGGAAGTGTTCGCTTAGCCCCGTGTGTCCACCCTGCTCTGGGGCTGGGCTGTCCAGAGAACAAGCTGACCAGGCCTGCCTTTTCGTCTGCAGGGGACAGTGCATAGGGGCGAGTGCCATGTGGGGGATGAACAGGGTGAAGCGAGGGAGAGTGGGGGCCGGGCTGTGGCTGACAGGCTGGCCCAGCAAGTTTGGGGTGAAGCAGTAGGAAGGTGGGGTGCGCTTGGTTCTCCAGGCCTCTGAGCATTTGAGGATGCTAACGCTCACCCTCAGAGGTCTTTGACAGGCACACACAGCTGTGGCTGTCTGTCACCTTCTGGGCTGGGAGATCCCGGGGGGACCCTCTCTCGGGGGCAAGGCACCCAGGAGAGGCAGCGGGTCTCAGTGGGATGTCCTCCCCCGCAGAGACCCTCTGGGCCTATCTCAGGAGGTCGCCTGGGTGAGTGTGAAGGTGGAGCTGACAGTAGCCCACGACCAGTCGCCCCCCCCACGAGGCACTTTCCAGGTTGCCAGGTCGTCCCCCACCTGGCACCACGTTTGATTCTGTGGGAAACAGCTTGTCGGGGAGGGAATCACAGTTCTCAGGTGAGATTTGCGGCTTTAAATGGTTCTTACGAGTTTTTTTTTTTTAAGCTGAGCCATCCTGCCACCTGTTGGCAGCTCAGCAGCTGCTCGGCACAGGCCGGGAATCGAACCGCTGTTGCTCAGAGCTCACACTCTTGAGCGAGCTCTTAACCAACTGAGCCACTCGGCTGGCCCCTTACGAGTTTTAATAAATAATTTGGGTCATACTGTTTCTCCCATTCAGTAAGTTATCTTCGTCCATAACATGAGCCACATTTCCGGGAGGCCAGTTGGTGGTGTCTTGTCCGTGGTGTCCACCCCGTCCTTTCTGGGTCACAAGGAGCTAATGTTCCTTCCTGTAACTCATATCCCTCCAGGCATGTGTGTGCCTGTCCCCCCACCGCTCCCCTCCCCCAGGACCACAAGGACAGCCCCTTCCCCTAGATGTCTGCTCCATAGATTCCACACCTGGAAGGGCTCAGGGGCACGCGCGTGGGGGTTTTGCTTTCTCTGCGTCCTTCACCGTGCAGCGTTTCAGCACCCGCACCTGCCCGGCAGTGTGGCTCTCAGGCACAGCCGGGGATGCCAGCGGCCCAGCCCTGTGCTCCTCCAGCAGAGGCACCAGGAGCCCCTCAGGGCAGGGCTGTGGTTTCTAGGGCCCTGTTCCTAAGCCAGCACCTGGGAACAGGCCTTTATGCAGATGGATGAGGGTGAAGTTGTCGGCCCCGTAAACAGCTGGCATGTGCTGCTAGAATGTTCCTCAGGCTCCTCAAGTCTCTCCCGGATGCAGCGTGAAGGCCGCCCTCTCCTCCCGGTGCATCAGCCTCACACCCCTCGGCCCTGTGGCTGTCACCCCGCACTCTGCCGGCTGGGTCCAGACACCCTCCCAGCCTTTGCCTCTGCGCTTCTCTCTGCCCCAAATACTCTCTCCTTATCTGCTTGTAAAAATCCGGGGCCGTAACTTCGAAGCTCAGCTCAAATATGGGTTGTTCCCGGATGCACTCCCAAATCACAGAGGCTCTGATGCCCGGAGCGGTCTGATCGCCAGCTCCAATATCGAACGAAAGTCCCCTCCCCCAGCGCTCACAGCTTGGCCTGCGCTGTATTTCCATGCCCAGCACAGGGCTTCCACGCATGGCGCCTGGGGCACATTGCCCTTGGGGTGCGTGCCTGGGGGTCATCTACAGCTTCTGCCAGGGCGCGGTTAGGAGCTTGCTAACTGCCTGCACTGTGCCAAGGACTGTGTTAGGTGCCAGGCTGCAGGGATTTAAAAAGCAGATGTCGGAGGCCCGTAAAGGCTGAGGGGGTGAGCAGGTCTCAGTGCCTGTGAACGGAGCCTCTGGGGACCAGGAGTGTCCGCCCCAGCCCCCAGCCAGGGGCAGATGTGAGAACCGTGTGCACACGGGCACACACGTCTGGGCTCCACCCCTGAGCGTTCTTTCCTAGGCCTGTGGGGTGGGGCAGCCCGATGGTCTCTGAACTACCATGTGACGCACAGGATCCACTCTGGTGCCTGGTCAGGTTGGTGACACCGAGCAGGTGGGACAGGCCTTGGGGGAAGCGGAAACGGTAACCCTGGCTCTTTCTCAACCCCCTCCCCTAGTCTGGTGGTCCACTTTGATTTCTGATCTTCCTCTAGCGATCATATTTTTGCTTAGCTTTCCCTCAAGTTAGAGCAGACACAAGCTTTGTGAGGACCCGACTTCTCNGTCCCCCTGGGCCACGCGAGCTTCTCTCCACGCGTTAAGTCCCTTCATCCACAGCCTCTTGTGTCCAAATCCTTGCCACCCGTGAAACCTGCTCCTCCGCCCCTTGCACCCTCTCCCCTCAGCAGACGAAGCTCAGCCCACGTGCAGTGTGTGGCCTCCAGGCCTCGCATGGTCTCCTTTGTAGTGCCCAGTGACGTGGGCCACCCCCCCAGCCGGAGCACATGCCCTTGCGTGTTCCTGGCACACACCTGGACTGCATTCATTTTGAATGGATGAATGAATGAATGAATGAACGAATGGAACTTGGGAACTGGAATTCCTCCCAGCTGAAAACATTGTGCATGGTCCACTTTTATCACCTGTTCTTGGCTTGTCCCCTGTGTCCCAACAGTTTTCTCAGTCAGAATGTCTTCGATGCATTGGGACATTTTCACACAATTTCTAGTTCCATCTTAGAATATCCATGGGCGTCTAGTGCAGTGAGGCAGGCGCTCTTCCACAACCACCCCCAATTCTTGAAGGCAGACCTTCTCGGATCCCAGCGTGTGAGGTCAGGTGAAGGAGCTACGTGGTGAATGGGACTTTATGTCAGTTTTTACCTCCTGGAAACGTCCTTCAGAGGGTGGTGCGGGATGGGCTGTCTCGTGGAGCACTGATTTGACTGGCAGGAGGGGAGTTACACGATTCTGTTGGAAAACCATTTTGCTGTCCTGAGGTCCTTTCATGCAATTGCCAGGGTGAGTGTGGGTGCTCGGGGCTGAGGGCGGCAGGCTGGGCCTGGGGCTTCGCTGTGAGCGGGCTGCGTCCGCCACCGGGTGGCTGACCGCCCGGACCTGGGTGTGCTCCAGGGGAGGGTGACGAGTCGGGCGGGAGGCTCAGGACCTTAGCGTTGCCCCATCATTTAGTAGCTCTGTGATTTGGGGTGGTTTGGCTCTCTGTGCTTCCGAGTTTTGTCCTCTGTGGAGCGAATGACAAGGCTGTGTGGTTTATTTTGAAGCAAGAGGGAGCTTTCTGTGCGCTGGGGTGTCACAAGGCCAGTGGCCCAGAGTGATCCGTGGTCGGGGACACTGGCTGCTGCCACTGCTGCTGAGCCTCAAGTCCTAACAGTGACGACGAGAAGGATGCCTTGCTGATGCTGCTGCCATCGCTCTAGTTTGGCCCTGCTGGATGGGCCCAGCGTGGGCACGTTCAGGCCTCTCATGCAGCCCATTCTGTAGAGAGAGCTCCTGAGGCCCAGACACAGGCGGGACCCAGTGGAGCTCAGGGCCCAGAAAGGTGCCGGGGGAGGGTCTGTGAGTCTGCCAGCTCCAAGGGGCCGCGCGGCGGGGCTGGCCTCACCCTGAGCCTGCCGTACACGTGGTGGTCTGCAGAGGGGAGCCCCATTGCCCTGGGATCTGGGCCGTCCCTGCCTGGGCCTCAACCTCTCTCTGTAAGATGGGGGAACCCCTGCTGGCCCATCAAGCCCTGGGCCTGCAGGTCCCACGGGCTCCTGGCATCATGGCACAAGCCTAAGACACATGGTTCACAGGTCATACATGCCGGGCTCAGGACACTCGGTGGGGGGCATGCACCCATGACCTCAGCCTGCCCTTGTGGGGCTCACCTTCACCCCACGAGTGTTAACAGGGCTGCCCAAGACCAGGCCTGCCCTCAGGGGGCTGCAGGAAAGGGCCCAGATTTAAAACCCCCCTCCACTCAGCAGAGTTGATGTTTGTGCACAAATAGTAAGCACCAAAGGTGACAGGGTACAGGCAGTGTGACCTCCTGGGGTTGGGCGCTGGGCCGGAGGGGCCTGGCTTGACTCCTGGTCCCGGTCCTGCCCCAGCAGCTGTGCCGTCTGGGGTGAGCTGCCTCCACCCTCTGTGGCCTGGGCACACACACCTAGTTGTGAGCAGGAGTTGGCCAACTGCAACAAGGAAGTCCTGGAGGCCACACCGAGCAGAGAGGGGGTGCTCCCCAGAAACGGCGTGTTTGCTGGGACGTTTATCAAGATGCAGAGAATCGGTGTGGGGTGGGCACGAGCCAGGCCCCTGACGAGGCGTCCCGACGGGAGTAGGCAGAGCATATGGATGGGTCGGGAAGTGTTCGCTTAGCCCCGTGTGTCCACCCTGCTCTGGGGCTGGGCTGTCCAGAGAACAAGCTGACCAGGCCTGCCTTTTCGTCTGCAGGGGACAGTGCATAGGGGCGAGTGCCATGTGGGGGATGAACAGGGTGAAGCGAGGGAGAGTGGGGGCCGGGCTGTGGCTGACAGGCTGGCCCAGCAAGTTTGGGGTGAAGCAGTAGGAAGGTGGGGTGCGCTTGGTTCTCCAGGCCTCTGAGCATTTGAGGATGCTAACGCTCACCCTCAGAGGTCTTTGACAGGCACACACAGCTGTGGCTGTCTGTCACCTTCTGGGCTGGGAGAACCCGGGGGGACCCTCTCTCGGGGGCAAGGCACCCAGGAGAGGCAGCGGGTCTCAGTGGGATGTCCTCCCCCGCAGAGACCCTCTGGGCCTATCTCAGGAGGTCGCCTGGGTGAGTGTGAAGGTGGAGCTGACAGTAGCCCACGACCAGTCGCCCCCCCCACGAGGCACTTTCCAGGTTGCCAGGTCGTCCCCCACCTGGCACCACGTTTGATTCTGTGGGAAACAGCTTGTCGGGGAGGGAATCACAGTTCTCAGGTGAGATTTGCGGCTTTAAATGGTTCTTACGA
>NW_017731435.1:2147596-2170096 GCF_001890085.2 Hipposideros armiger
GAAGAGTCCCTGTTGAGCTCACCTCTAAAGCTCCAGACCCCCGGGGAGCCGCCAGCTGCAGGGATGTGGATGGGACGGCGCTAACCCTGAGTCTCCTAGTCCTGTGGATGCGCTGATCTCTCCCCGACTGTGTGATGGGGGTGCTACTTAAACACCTCTGAGTCTGGGGCCTGTGCCTGCAGAGCAGAACCGATGGGTCCTCACCTCATGGGATGCCTGGGAGGCTAAAGGCACCCGCCCGCCCATCTGTGCCCCCGAGATGAGGCAGTTCAGGGTCAGGAGTGTCGTGTCACTCCTGCCGCCTCCTCTACTCCGCTTTAGTGGCTCACTCAGAGGGCGACCAGCCCGGCTCAGGAGCGCCCCGTGCTGTCACATTCTCCTTACGTATCAGGGATCGAGTCTGAGGCTCCCACTTGCCTAAGTAAACCCCACAACCCACGTGTACTTCGTACTTCGGGGAAGCTCAGTGTGTCCTTTTTGGGAAACTCAGCTCTGCAGCTGTTTTTCTTCTACCTGGGTTTGCTTGATGTGAAAACCCGTCAAGGTGAGAACTGCGTGGCTACGTGAAGGGTTCACATGGGTAAGGAAAGTAACCGGGTTTGTTCTGGGTTTCATTCTTACAGATCAACTGTACTTATTGTTAATGGGTTTCTTTTCCCTCTGGGACTTTTAGATTTTTTTTTCCTGCTGACATTTTGGAAGCTGGGGCCTGGACATGGCCTTTAGGGGATACCCCAGGTTGGGGTTGTTCATTTTTGGGGGCCTCAGTGGCCAGGCCCTGAACTATGCCCAAGATTTGGGGTTTG
Organism: Hipposideros armiger; assembly: GCF_001890085.2. NCBI lineage: Eukaryota > Metazoa > Chordata > Mammalia > Chiroptera > Hipposideridae > Hipposideros > Hipposideros armiger. Next base: position 2,148,403 of record NW_017731435.1, read on the forward strand.
CCCCTCCACATCAGACTCCTTGGCACCTTGCTGTGCCTGGTGCCTTCCTGCCCTGAGTCCTGCAGACCCAGCCACCACAGCTAGCGCTTCATGGGGTATCTCCAATGCCAGGGCTGCCCAGCACTTCTCTGGGCCTCCGCACCTAACTTCCCAGCCAGCACAGGACCTGCAGAGGTGGTGACGGTCACGACACTGCAAAGCGCCTCAAGATGAGAATCTCACAGCCACACGTTTGAATTCACATCACAGGGCAGGTTAGGGGCATATAGAGCATTCCCTGTGTGTCATCTTATCTGAGGGGTAGAAGACTAGGGAGTCACGGAGAAGAGACATCTACTCCCATTTTAAAGACATGGAGACTGAGGCTTCCTGAGGGACTGGCTCGGTGTGACCTGTGTCTCTTCACTCCTGTCTTGTCTGAATGCACTTCCCACGCCTTGCAGACTCTCTGTGTAGATTGGGGTTCCCACATTGAGAAACCCCAGGGGGCATCGGCCTTGCCCCTCCAACCTTGTGCCAGCTGGAGGGGTGCTTCTCAGACCCTCTCCTCCACCCTCTGAGCACCTCTGGGGCCCCATCTCACTCCCTGGGCCTCACCAGCTCCATCTGAATAATGGGGATAATGCTTCTCCTTATTCTGCAGAGAAGATGCCCATTTTCCAATTAGAGAATAGTTGTGGGGCCATAAAGAAGCCACCTCCCCCCCACCCCCACCGCCAGCTCCCCACCCACCACCCCAGCAGGCATCTCCCTCTGCTGACTTGTGAGGGAGCCAGACCCCTGGAGGGTTGAGGCCGCCACCCTGCTGCTCCTTTCTCATCTTTATTCATCTAAAAATTTAATGCCACCCGAATTTCCAGACAAAGTGGAGGAAACACGAGCTGTCTTCGGGCGTTTTCAGGTGGCTGTGTGTTTGGTGTCGCCTGGTAATGTATTTGCATTTGGATACTTAGATAAAATATTGTGCTTCCTCCAAATGCTCGGCCATCTGTGGGCACAGCTTTGCCGTTCCGTTGGCTGCTGGCGCTCTCCCAGCACGGGTGTCTGGGCCCGCGCTCCTCAGACAGGCTCCGGAACGTCACCGCTTGTAGAACGGGCTCCTGGACTGAGGCCGAGTGGCATCCACTCCTCTTAGTTGTCCTGAGTGTGTCCGTTCTGTAAATCGTGACTGTTTTGGAGGTGTCTTAGCACTTGCTTTTGAGCAATACTAGCATTGGGAGTGGGAGCTTCTCGCTGTCCCCATTCTTCCTGCCCCAGAGCCAGGAAGATGACCGTGCTGCGGTCATCTGGTCAACCCACCCCGGCTGGGCCCTGGGTCCCTGGCCTCCCGTCACGGTGCCTCTGGCAGAGCCCCTGGCGCCCCATCGTGGCCGTCTGATGAGTATTTGTTGACTAGATGAGTGGATGTCACGTTGCTTCTGTCCTGCCCCTTGGCCCTAGTTCTGTTGAGGGGGTCAGACCTCACCCAGGGTGGTGTTGGCACCCCTGACCTTCTCAGGCAGCTGAAGAAAACAGAGGGCCTTTTGGTTTACGAAGCGCCCCAACAGCCCCGCCAGGCACGCCCCCTTTCACAGGTGCAGACCTGGCCTCTGTCCCCTCCTCAGCCATGTCCTCTTGGCCTCCAGCCACTGCCTCCCCCAGACCTGATGTGAGGCCGGGGGTGAGTCTCAAGCTGTTCTTCTGTTACTTTTTCTCCCGCTTGATCCCGCCCCCTTACCTGACACCCTGCTTGGGGGGGGGGCAAGATGTCTGATGGGAGGAGTTGGGGTTAGCTGGTGGCTTCCTTCAGGGTCTCCCCATCCCCTGGGTGTCACAGCAAGGTGCCAACACAGTGAAGGCCAGTGCGAGCGCCCTGCTTACCCTGCACTGGCCTGTCCTCTGGATGGACTGGATGTGCCCCGGGGGCCGGGGGCCTCGATGTACGTGAAGGCCTTCACTTTATGGACAGAGACCCTCTTTCGACTGACCCAGCCCCTCATGGAGCCCCACGTGAACACAAACCACCAGGAATGGAACGTGCCCGCCCTGCACATCTGGGCAGGACGACCAGCTGTGTTCTGACGTGACGTGTTTCATGTTCCTGCCTCCCCTGAAGTTTTTTCATGGCTCGAGTGTCTGTTTTCACTCTGGCTGTGCTGGAGCCTGGCGTTTAGAAGGCACTATCACGGAGCTGTCTGCTCACCAGGAGAGAGGTGCAGGGCGCAGCGCCCCGTCCCGCTTTCTCCTGCGTGTGGCTATCGGGCAGAGGCTCAGGGACTCGGACGTTCAGGTCCCGGAGGCCCCGCGGCACGTCCACACCCAGCGTCGTTCTTCTGCCTGGAGAGTCGCAGATGCGCTTTGTCTAAACTCCAGCGCCCGCCGAAGCTGGGAGTGGGCGCTGGGCGCTGGGGCGGGCGGGACTCTGCTCCTGGGGTCCCTCCGGCCACTGGCTCCAGCCTCTGCAAGGAGCCTCCCCTGCCCTGGGACAGGGGAGGAACCCTCAGGAACCCTCGGGCCTCCCAGTGGCAGGAGTGGTTTTGTGAGACGATACATGAGTTTGTGACCGCCAGGCTGGATTTTCCCGTCCATAGGATGAGAACCATGGTGATGAATGTAGAGTTCCCTGGCAGAATTTCCATGAAGGGTAGAAATGAGATTACTCAGTAAAGGATTTGGCTGGAAGTGCCCTGGCAGGCATCCTGGGACAGAGAATGTAGGATTTAGGTGAGAAAATGGCAGCCATCCATTGTGAGCCCCTGCCGTGTGCGATCTCACGAAAGGCACACAACCACCCTGCACCGGTGAGAAAACCGAGGCCGAGAGCAGCTGCCGCCACGCGGCGCAGGGCCACTGGCTGCGCGGCTCGACCATGAGCTGGTCCCGCTGCCCCCCTTGCAGGTGGCGAGCCTGCGTTGGTGACATCCCCTGGGTTCCCTCCTCTGGCTCGTACCTTGTTATTTCTTTTTACGATGAATATATTTCAGGGAACCATAGCTCTGGGGTGCTTGAGGTGGCAGCACAGGGATCATAAGGATGGCTGGGAGGCGGCAGTTGTGCCGGCCGGTCCCTGGGAGATACAGGCCACTCATCCCGTGGCACAGGGCCACACGTGGCAGCCACCGTGCCCCGTGCAGGCGTGTGTACCCAGGAACAGGGCACAGGCTGCAGGAGCCGCGTGCGGCCCCCTGTCCATCGGTCCCGGATGCACGGAGAGGCTCTCGCTTAGGGCCCTGCCGGCTGCTGTGCGGGTGACTGCGTGTGAGCTGGCGGAGAAAATGTGTGCATGTGTGAAAAGGCACCAGGAGACACCCGGAGACGGTAATGACAACGCTGTGTTGTCTTTGTGCTGTTTGCTCTGCATGCTTGTTAAAACGTGGGGCCAGAGTGTCTGCGAGGGACCTAACAAGTCCCTTCTAATCAGGCCCGGAACGCTTCCGTCAGGGTTAGGAAGATGTTGAGCCAGAACAAAGCCGCCCTCTCCTCCCCCCAGAAACACATTTGTTTAAAGATTGGCCTGTCAATTTGTGAATCAACATTTCGGTGTTTTGCTCAGGCTCCGTGCTTGTGCCTCCCTTGCCCAAAAAGGGGGAAAAACACGAAGCTGGTGTTTGTTGTTGGAAGGAAGTAAACTTCATCAGGTCGACTTAGATGTGTGTTTCAGATGTCACTCAGTGCTGCTTTCTGGTAATGAAACGCTGCCTGCAGATTTCTTCCTGAGGCTCGGGGGGATTGGGCCCAGTAAAAGAAGAATTCACTGTTCCTCGCCGGGGCGCATCAGAGTGAGAAGTTTAAAATCCACAATTTATTCAAATATTGATATTTCTACTTGTCAGAAGAGAGGGGCCTTGAAATTTCCACTGAGCACTGTTGTCAGAAGAATTGCAAGAAATGTGTCAGATAATTCATAAACGGAGTTCACTACTGTGAAATCAGTTGGGAACAGCGAAAAAATATATTCTTGTCGATGTAGAATAGGGGCAATATAACAGAAAATAGCACTCACTTTTCCATCATGTCAAGCAAATGCTCAATTTGGGCCAGGTATTTTTTTAAACAGCCTGCTGCTTCCAGGGAAACCTAGAATGCATGAAAAATGTTTTGAGTTCTGCTTTGTAGACAAGAGATCTGTTTGTTGTTTTTTCCCCTCTGAGACCTCTATTTCCCATCCTGCAGGAGCCAATCAGAAGGCAGCTGCTGGCGGGGCTGGGCGGGCAGGCGGCTCTGCATATGGTTTGCATTAGGCCCTGAAACACTGGGAAGAGCCGGGTAATGATGTAAAAGGGCCAGTGTGAATTCCAAACTGTTGATAGCAGAGAGAGGAGCCTCAGAGACACTCTTTGAGGGCCCCGGAGCCCCTTTGCAGGGCCGGGCCTGTGTCTCCCTCGGCTTTGGAGCCTCAGAGTGGAGGGCCGGCCCCTCACACAGGAAGGAGGCAGCACGGCTGGAATTCTTGGGGCATGGGGACCATCCCCCACGCGTGCTTTGTGGTGGGGTTTCTGAGCAGTGGGCGGTTCCTCTGCTTGGACCTGAGCTGGCACCCCTTCACTTAGCATCATTTCTTCGTGGGGAGTCATACACAGCAGACATGTGTGCCCAGGTGCTGTTTGCTTGTGCTGGCTGAGGTCACGTGACCAGAAGTCCAGGAAGAGCCGTGAGCACGTGTGCTCAGTGAGGCCCTATTGAAACTGCACTCATTTCTTTGTTTGCAAAGACCCCTTTAGACCACCAGAGCTGTCCCCGTGTGTGTGAGAAGGTGCCCGCAAGTCCCCCTGGGCCTGGCTTTCTCAGCCACGTCTTTTGATGTTGGAGCCAGTGGTCGCTGTTTCCCCCAGTGCATCATGGAGGCTTGTTCAGTCTGCCTTTCCTGGCTATACTTGGGCGTACAGGGTTCTGAACAGCAGGCCCGCTGTCTGCATGTCCCTGTGGTTGTGTGAGTCCAGCAGAGCCCCTCACCCCCAGCCATGACCCTGTACCCTCCACGCTCTGTGGAGTGGCTGAGGGGGGTGGGGTCTTTCCCTGGAGGCCCGGCTGACACTATTCCCAGCCCCTGGGGTCTGGGCGGACGTGGGGGTTTTGGAAGGGGGTGTTGATGGAAGAGCAGTGGGATTGGAGAAGTGACTGTGGGAAAGTGACCGGGCCACGCAGGAGTGAGAGGGAGATGCTGGACAGGGTGTGGGGGGAGCCGGTCAGTCGGGTAAACTGAGGGCGGTCTCAGCCAAGGTCCAGGGTGCAGCTCTGCGAGGACACAACTTGCCAGCTCCCCTTCAGCTGGCTGGGGCCCGGGAAGGGCCACGGGGTGTCCCTCTGACCGCACCCAACATTCCGACGCTTTGGCTCCTGGGGCCGGAGACCTAAGTGCCGTGTGGCTGTAGTCGCTGCCACGTTTGGCGTGTGGGTGGGGTGTGGATGGACTCCATGCCCTCTGGACCCGCAGGTGGGGGAGTGACCTGAAAGGCAGGCGTGGGCGTTTGGAGTGGACCGTGGACCATGACGGCCACGACGGTGCATTGGCTGGTGCTGGGCCCTGAGGCTGAGCTGAGTTCCGTGTGGCAAATCTGTTTTCTGTCAGCGGCCTTGGCCGAGTGGCACCTGCCCCCGATAGCAGTGGGTGTGCCAAGTGGTGACAGTGAGTGAACAGTTCTCAAAGCCTGCCTTTTGACCACGTGACCACTCAGTGGCCAGGTCTGTGGCCGGGTTTGCTGCTGAGCGGGGAGGCCGTGGTCTAGAACGCTTTTAGGGTGATGTCTCAACGTGGACTAGAGCAGGCTGAAGGCCTGTACCTGGGGCACCTTTGTCACTTAAATCCTGTGACTGCAGCCGGCAGGGGAGGTGGGACAGTGGGTGTCCACCAGGAGCAAACCCAGTGCCTTTGGAGAGAAAGCTGAGGCCTTGAGTCCTAAGATATTCTCACTGAGACTTAGTGTATGTCTGCCAAATTGGTGGTGGGGGAGGGCTCCCAGACCCTACAATTCAGGCTGTAGGATTATAAATGTAGTTCTCTGTGACTTGGTTTGTGAATATATGAACGTGTATGTGTTTTCTTATTTAATTTTATTTCATTTTGGCTTTAGCCTGTGCGTGGTGACGGGGCTGGGAGGGCGGGGAAGAAGCCATCTCTTTCCTTGGAGATAATGGGTGTGGTTTGTGCCTCCGGGGCCGCGCTGGCCTAGGCGACCTGAGCGTTCACGCAGCCTGTGCGGGAGGGAACTGTGTCATAGCCCCCGTGCAGAGGGAACCCAGGAGCCATCGGCCCCCTGTGCTCTTACCACAAGCCGACTCGGGGGCCCTGCTTGCGCAGCCCCTGACCCGGTGGCCTGAGTGGACCCCGTCCCGGGCGGGCTCGTTAGTGCGGCGCAGGCTGACGGCCTCCTCGCCTGCCTGCTGTGGCCCGGCCTCCTCCCCACGCTCGCTTACTGTCTGCTGGTGTCGGCAGATCTGTCATCGCGCTGAGCAGAGCCCGAGCTCTGACAGTGAGGAGGTAAACGCTCCCTGCCTGAATCCCCCATTAACTTTGTGAGGCGTATTGATTTCTTGTAAAAATAATGATATTGACAGGCCTTCCAGGAGTAATTGTTTCCAGAGCGCGGAGGTCAGTGTGGCGAGGAAAGGGGTAGAGCGGGGTGCTCAGAGGCTGTGCAAACCCCAGGGTGGGTGCCACCATTCCGGTGGGACCTCCGCAAGGACTTGGGGCTGCCACTGGATACCCAGGTGGGTCCTTGGCAGCCGAGTGTCCCTCAGAGGGTCCGAGGCCAGCACGGGGGCTTGCAGGCTTGGACGGGGTGCGGGTGAGTGTCTGGCACACATCTTGACGCTCGGCCGCTGACCTCACATGGTACGTTTTCCAGGCATGGCTTCCAGAGTTTATCAGGGTTGCTCCTGGTTTATCAGGGCTGGTTTTTAAGGCTTGGCTGCTTTCCAGAGGCCGCTGCCAGGGCCAGGAGAGGGGGAACCCATGGCTGCCCACTGAGAGCCAGGGTGACCACCTACATGCCCTGTCCAGTGGCCTCTGTTCCTGGGGAGGGTCACCCCTGCTTCTAAGAGCACAATGGAGGTGGTGGACAGATGGCCACTCTTGGATTCGCAGGGCCAGCCAGAGGTTCTCTGAGAGGAGGTGATCGAGGTTACTTAAGGATGGTCAGTGGTGTCTTTGCAAACCATAGTGTCCAGAGATGAGCCCCTGGTCTGAATGGCAACAGCCTGGGGAATCCCTTGCCCATGGACAGGGGATGGACTTCCATGCAGGAGTGACCGAAGTCGAGAGCTGGTCCCCAGTGTCCAGTTTCGTCAGCCCAAGGCAGCTGTGAGGAGACACACCGCATTCCAGGCAGCATCTTTTCCCAATCCTGGAAAGGTTAAAGGATGCAAGGCCATCTTTTAGGAAAATAATCCCAGCCCGTTTGTTTACAAGTTCTAAGTGCCAGCACAGGGGCAGAACCACGTTTAACTAAGCAAGCTGTGTTTAAAATCAGAGTGGGTAGGTCATGGCCACGTTTTAAACTTGGACTAAATTTTGCTTATCTAAAATATATTTATCGTATTGTTAACAAGCACAAGTGACGTAGGAGGCAGCTGCATTGTTTTTAGAATTTGCCGGAGGTTGGCTTGTGCATCGTGTGTATTGATGGCACAGGGCGCACGCCTGTCCCTAAAGGATGGTGGCGTTGTGCGTCTCAGCGCTTGTCCCAGGCCAGGCGGTGTGGCAGGAAGGCGGGAACGGGACTCAGACACACAGCCCCGTGTGCTCATAGCTGGCTGGTGTCCACAGCGTCTCCTCTGTTTTTCCCCAAATGAGGGAAATCTGATCAACGCCACTAACGAACTGCAGTGACGGGTTATCAATTAGCCGTGCCGATACTGGCTTTGTCTGGGTTTTCTTGGAGGAGTTGGTTTGTGTCACTCAAGGCAGCTGCCCGTTGAGGTACGTCTGCTTCCGTCCAGGCCAAGGCCCCTCCCAGCGCTGCTTAGAAGGAGATTTGTGTTCACCCTGATCCGATAACCACTGCCCAGGATGGCCCATGGAACACTGCTGGGGAACGGTGTCCAGGCTTGTAACAACATCTAATGGGTATTTAGGTGCAAACTAGCTGTGAAGTGTTAAATATTTACATGCGGAATGCCAATAGTAATTGTCCACTTTATCTGAGCTAGCCTAGGGAAATGTCTTATTTGTCTCTGTGTTACTTCAATAAACAGAAAGCTGGAAAATCCTCCTGCTATTTCTTGGGGGCTTAGAATTAATAAAGCCAGGCAGCATAAAATATGTGCTTTGGGTTTTTGAATGATCACTTCTGCACCAGGTCATATAATATGGCTTTAACTCCATGTGGCCTGTCTATTAAGCAAGACAGGATGAGCCTCACATATAATAAAAAATATTTATGCTTTTCTTAGTGATACTAACAAGGTAACATATCAGAGGAGAAATGGCAGGAGAAGAATAAGGTAACTGTGTCTTATGAATTCACGGCTCAGTGGGGTCCCGGCCGGCTCCCATAAACGCCCTAGGATTCTCTGCTCGGTTCTGCTATTATGCCACAAATTGTATTTTTTGCTTTTTGTTTGTGAAATCTGAAGTATCATAAATGCCCCTGTCTCATCTATATTTGATAGTTAATATGAGTCTCAACCAGGAAAGTGCACTTTACATGTGACAACATACGATTACCTGAGAGTGTTATTGCAAAGGAAAAAATCAATACCAATTTATAATTCACGATCGCAGTCTATCAGTTTTTATGGCTCTCTATCCAGTCTCATTAATTTTTTATTATGATTGACTGAAACTGAAAGATTTTTAACATGTTTCGCTGTTATTTATTCAACCTTAATAATTAAATAAACCTTAATTGGCTGTATTTCGAGGCATCTTGGCGCTGCGGCCAGGAAGGGTTGGGGTGACCATTCATTATTAATGCAGGAGCACCTCACATTTCCTTCTGAGGCAGCTCCGGGAGGGGCACCTGCTGTGTACCATCACCCGTATGAGGGAAATGGATTTTGTCGTCACCTAATCAAATTCTGTTTAAGAGGAGACCATTTGTTTTAATTCAGAATATAAATTATCAATAGCATCGAGAGAAGCGGAATGAAATATTCCCGGAACAATGTGGGTCGGTGCCGTGTACCTGTGCAAAGCTCGGGTCCACAGCTAATATCTTGATTAATGAGGCCAAGGGGTCCCGTTGCACGCAGAGCCGCGAATGGGGACGTCCTTGCCGAGGGTCTCCCGATTGGTGGTTAACGGGTCCCTTTGAAAGGTGATTGACAGATGGAAAATTGCACTTTCAAATTTCATCCGTATTCATTTCAGTTGCTCTTGTGCATGTCAACTGCTCCCCCCTTCCCTGGCAGGCCCCGGCTGTCCGCATTAGCTGTTTCCACAGTGGGAAAGGGAGGAAGACAATCCCGTGTTTGAGCGCTCGGAAGGAAAATCAATCATGTCATAAGTGAGAAGTATGGATAAGTTTGAACTGTGGCAACTTCCATCATTTCATTTCTGGCCGCGCTGGTGGGTTTCCGAGTGCACAGGACGGCGGGAACCCCAGCTGGAGGGAGAGAATAGGGAGTGTAATAGAGTTGGGCTGAGAGGGAAATTTTTTTCTCCCTGGCATTTGTCAAGGAAGTTTCTCGTGGTATTGTACAGAAGGAACATCAAACCCTAAGATTATATACACTGGACGTTTTGACAGAATTGAAAAAAGCTTCTGTTGACTATGACAAGGATATACCAACCCGTCTCACTCAAACAATCGAGCGTCAGCCTGCCGTGTTTTTCAAATTTTGGTTTTCACTGGACGCTGCTCACAGAAACCGTGGACTGTAAACCATTTCTAGGAAGGAGCCTATTGTTAAGGCCACTTCAGAACCCCAGGGGTATCCTCCTGGCTGACAGGGACCCCTCCCCAGACTTGGGGGAGGACCTGCCCCACCCACGGGCCCACCCCAGAGGCTGGTCAGTGGGAGCCGGCACAGCGCAGGGCGTAGAAACCCAAACTTAGGGGGGTCCTGAGCAGCTCCATCAGATCGTACCTAGCTAGTATTAGCAGGGCATCACTTTGTATTGGAAATGCTGTGAAAACTGTGGGAGACAAGCATGTTGCAATTTCACAATCTTGTTCTTAATATTATTGAAAGAGAGCTCTTCTTGGCAGTAATAAATTTAACACAAAAATCAAATACAAAACAAATTTATTCTTCCAGAGCTGATGGCCCAGTCATTTCTTTCTTGTCTTGCATTAAGCTTTAAAATCAACTGTCACTGCCTATCGATTGCATCTGAATTGTTATCTATATTTCTCAAAAGCGCTCTTGACAGTTAATTCAGTGTAAATTATAATCTGGGGAAATGCCGCTTGTGTCCCCAGCAAATTGCTTAGATTCTGAGTAAAGCTGCTTTTATTCACCATCCTTTTCTTGCGGCCATCTATTTTAGCAAGGATCATTCAGGCCAAATTATTCTAAATTTACACTCGGCGAGTATGTAAATCATATTGTGGAAATCACTTTTGGAATCACTCTTGGACGAGAAGCTGTGTTGGAGTGTCTGAGCATGGCATTAATGAAACAAACATCGCCTCGGGGGCCCAGCCTGCGGGGCGGGGGCGCGCTCCTGCAGTGTCCGGAGGAAGCTCGCTGCACGGGTCGGGGGAGTCTGATTCTGGGTGGTTTGGGGCCTCGCGGGGCCCTGCCACCTTCTTGGAGAGGCCCGTGACCTGGTTCTCATGGAGCTGCCTGGTGTCCAGGGGGTGGCTGGAGGAGTGGGGCCACCCTCCTCCAGGGTGTGTGGGGGCCCGAGGTGACCCTCAGACCTCCCCTCATTCTCGCTTCCCCTTGGGAGGATGAGGCCAGGTCAGAGGTTGCTCCCTGGAGAACCGGCCCACTCTCAGCTGGCTGGTGGACGTGGGGTGCAAGCCACAGATGTCATTTCAAATTCTCTAGTAGCCACATTAGCAAAGTAAAAGAAACAAATGAAATCATTTAAATACTATTTTTAACTTAACTGGATAGATCCAAAAGGTTGTCACTTCAATATGTAATCAATATAACACATTATTGAGATACAGTAATACCTTGGTTTGAGAGCATAATTTGTTCCAGAAACAAACTACTCATATTGCAAGACATCGCTCGTTTACCACGTTAAAATGTATTAGAAATGTTTGCTCATCTTGCGGAACACTCACAAACCACGTTACTCGCAATCCAAGGTTTTACTGTACTTTAAATTTTCCCTCACTGACGTGGAAATCCGCACGCGCTGCACACTAACAGCCCCACTTGGACCAGCCCGCTGCTCACGCCCAGTTGCCACGCGTGGCTATGACTAGCATATCAGACGGCACGCTCCAGGGTCCCGCATGGCCCTCTGGCTGTTGTTAAGGCCACGGCGGAGCTACTTCTCTCTGTCGTGTCCAGCCCCAAACCAACTGAGGGTCAAGAGCAGGGAAGAGCTGAGGGCGACCCCCGGAGTCTAAAGTCACCTCCTCGCAAAAGGCACTTCCCTGCAGGGATGGATTCACCTTGGAAGGCACAACCGGCTCTTTCTGTTTCACTTCTGTGGTGGTGGGACCCTCACCCTACGGATGAATTGGGCTTTTGTTCAGAAATACTTCATTGTTACAGACTTGTGGCTGCCCCCTACTCAATGAAAATTTGACATTTGTAATACATGGAGCTATTTAAGGAATCATTTCTATTCTTTTGGGAATAACTAATTATACATTCAGGAAATATTTATTAAAGATCAATTAGTTTAGGCAAGGTGGTTAAGATACTGTTCCAGCTCTAAAGGATGGATGGGTGGATGGGTACAGATATATCTCTATCTCTGTACCTGTATATACGTTGATATAGAGATATAGACATACAGGTAGATACAGGTTCACTTGTAGATCTCTATCTATAGATTTATCTATCTGTATGCATCCACCCTTCCATCCATCCATCATCCATCCATCAATCCATCATCCGTCATCCATCATCCATCCCTCACTCATTCATCCATCTATGCACCCATCCATCCATCATCCATCCACCCATCCATCTCTATACCTAGAACCCTTATACCCCTTAGTGTATCTGGAAGGAGGTGGGAAGGTAAAATACAGGACAGAACATGTTGGGGACAGATGGCTCTGGGGTGCTCTGGGGCAGGACAGGGCCACCAGGGGCTCTGGGTACCTGGACTACGAAGATGGTGGGCCTGACCACCCTCCAAGATGATTGGAAGAAGGTCATTCTAGGTGGAAGTAGGAAAAAGTGAAGTGTCTAAGCCCCTTCCACTAACTGTGTTATCCTCAACCAGCTAAGGGAGACATCGTGTCAGAGTCACGAGGTGAGTGACTGCAACTCCCCTTTTCTGGGAGCAGCAGCGACTTTCCTGGGGAGCCCTTTGGAATTGAATACAGGGTTTGGGGGATGAGAGAGCAGAGGGCAGGATCTGGGGGCTTAGCTAGCTGGTTGCCTCACTGCTTTGGCCTCTGTCCTCAAATTGATCGCCAAGTCCCCTCCTAGCAATAAAATGCTGTGATTCCTGGACAGCTCTCACAGCGGTTAATAGTCCATCAAACTTCACCTGTGGGGTACTCCTGCTACCTGTGGACCTCCCCATGCCTCTCAGAGCACCGGCAACGACGTGGACTTAGCTGCCACCAAATGTCACATCATCCTCCAGGTCCAGTAGGCGCCTTCCCCTCCCGCACCCCTCCCCCAATATTGTGGCTGTTATCCATCTGCAGAGCCATTAGGAAATGGCCCAGTAAACACTTTTAACACGAGGAACCAGAATCTTACAACATTTCCTCGTAGAGTAGGTTTGACACTTGACAGTTGGACATTGTTTAACGGGCTTTAGTCTGAACTTGGTGAGGATGGGATGCTGTCTTTGTGAACTCTTCATTCACAGAATTGAGCACAGAGCACAGATGTTTATGAGACGATAGATAGATACATGAGTGGAAAGAGTGAATGGAAGAACATAAGCTCAGCTACCGAATATGAACGTTCTGGCTGGTCACTCCCCAGGGAAGCTCAGTACCAGGTCCCCAAACAGCAGCCATTCACGTGAGGCAGCCTGTGCGGAGACTGACCTTGTGGCTTTGGTTCTGCCTTTGCATAAGACATTCGGGTGAACCACGTGTGGCCGCCGATATGTGGTCATTTGTGACCTACAGACCTAGCAGGCTCTCAGCTGATGCCTGTGGGATGAACCTTTAGTTGGAGGCTGGAAACAAAGATGTCAAGAAAAGGGTCAGATGCCTCCATGACTTTCTTCAAAGCGCCAGAACTGTGTGTTTTTCTATTGGTTGTGTTGCTTCTGTGACTTGTGCACATTTTTAAAAAGTATTTATTTATTTTTAAAATTTTTATTAAAAAATCATAGCTAACATGCAACATTATATAGTTTCAGGGGTATACCGTAATTATTCAACATTTGTATATCTAAAGAAGATATCACCATAATAAGTCCAGCAACACCTGCCGCCGTCCCACGCTATCACAATATTGACTGTATTCCTCATGCTGTACCTTCTGTCCTGTGACTCATTTGCTTTATACCTGGAGATTTGGACCTCTTATTCCCCTTCACCTTTCCCCCCTTTTAAAAAATTTTCAATTACAGTTGACACTCAATATTATTTTATATTACTTTCAGGTATACAGCATAGTGGTTAGACATTTGTATAATTTAAGAAGTGATCCGCCTGACTGGTCTAGTACCCACCTGGCACTATGCATAGTTATTGCAGTATTATTGAGTGTATTCTCCATGCTTTACTTTACATCCCCGTGACTATGCTGTAACTACCAGCTTGCACTTCTTAACCCTTCACCTTTTTCACCCTGCACCATAACCCCTCCCATCTATCACCCCGATAAATCTAGTCTCCATCTGCCACCATACATAGTTATTACAATATTATTGACTGTATTCCTTATGCTGTACCCTGCGTCCCCATGACTGCTGTGTAACAACCAATCTGTACATCTTAATCCCTTCTACTACTTGTGGACATTTTTCAGTCCAAGTCCCGGAAGGCGATGGTGAGTTCACCGAGAACGACCTGAGGCTCTTAAGTGCTCCCAGAGCCAAGCCGAGGCCCCTCCTTGGATGTGAGTTGCGTTTACAGGACTTCCTGGGCCCCGTGCAGTGCAGGTGGCAGTGGTGAGGAGGCCGGCCCCTGTGCCTCGCCCCGCCTGGGCGCCTGGCCCCCACCGGTTCTTGCTGTGCACAAGTCCTGTGTGCCTTGTTTTGCTTTAATGCATTGCTGACTCAGGGTCTCAGGTTACGGGAATTCTTGTCGTACAGTTAGTTACACTCTCATAAAGACTCCCACAAAAATGCTGTAACAAGCTAACAGTCATTGCTCAGTGTGCTAAGTGTAAGTGTCACCGGGTAAAACTTGACCATGGCAGGGAGAATAAAGGTAGTTATTGAAAAATACGAAACACTGGGCCTCCCTGTTGGGTTGTCTGTTCCAGGACTTGCTGCGGTTCTGGGATCCGTGATGAACACCTTGTTGGCCGTTCCAGCTTCATCACAAACAGTCCCTTACAGGTGTACCTTTTCATCCAGGGCCTCAGTCCCCTGAGCAGCCACGAGGGGCGAGGCACCCACCCAGCTCCCCAGTCACAGCGGCCTCGAAAACGATGAACTTAACCGTCTTACTCAGGCATTGGTGGTACCACGAGCGGGCGTGTTTGGACTTGGGCTAACCATGTAACCACAAAACTGGAGAAAGGAGAGGAGGAATTGAACCATAGTAAAAAAACACACTCTGGAAGTTCCTTGGTGTTTTTCCCGACTAACTAGGTGTGGGGGACAACAAAGTAGTTGCCTCATTGAAGGAGACTGAGTGTGACAGCGGATTAACTAAACTTACTTTTAACTTCCCCCAAAACTTCCGCAGCTGAGGAAGTTAACAGGTTGCTCCTTTTCTGGGCACTGACTGTAGGTAGCTCTTGTTGGTAAAGAAAACGTTGGGTGTTAGAGGCGTGGCATCGGCTACCCTGGAGTCCAGTTAGCACTTATCACGGGGAAGGACTTCACAGGTGGGAAGTGAAAAGACCATCCGAGAATATTCGGGAGATGAAAGGCCGCATGTTCCCCTGGATTGCGATTTTCTGTCTGTCCATGCTGCCTGGGGAGCTGCATTTGGGCTTGAGCTCCGCTGTCAGTCAAGGGTCCCCAACTGTGCACTGCAGCCCTGGCAACGAGGCCCACCCCAACTCATTAAACTCCGGCAAGCCGTACTGAGGGCGCTGCGGTGCGATTTTAATATTTGGTGCATGTGACAGGATGATTTTAGTGATTTGCAGGATTTATCTCCTCTTAAAAGTACTGCCTGAGGCCACTTTAATTGGTAGGAAAGCAAATTCCCTCTTCCCCTCCTGTCAGTCTTTGTTTTATTTACTGAGAACTGCCGAAACCTATTTACACAATAATGAGGATAAATCACCGGGATGCTTTCAACACAAAGAGAAATGTGGCGGAGTTGAAAGCTGTACAATTAAAACAAAATTCCAGATATTCCTGAAGTGGTGTGTGCAGTTAGGGAGAGCAAAATAAAATTAAGACAAATGGTAGGATTGCACCCTGGACCAGCTCAGGAAGCTAATCAGGACCAGAATTCTAGAGATATTTTATGATGGGCAATTTCACTTGAAATGGCAATGAAGTAAATGCCTGTGAGTTACCATCAATATTTGTAATAAAAATAAACAATCATGCATTCCTGTAGCCTGCAAATAAACAGGGTAAGTTTAGGTGTCATCATTATGACACCGCCGGAGCGGTGGTAAGTCATGTGAAGATGGCAGCGTGCCTTTGCAGCCTCTGGCTTGTTCCCAGCAAACAGGGCCCCAGCCCCTTGGACGCGACACTCCAAATGTACTTGACTGTCTGACCTGGAAGGACCCACTTATTTAGATGTCAAGAGCGTCCCGCATTTGAGAATGGTTCCTCTTCGAGGGCATGCCACAAAGAGACTCTCTAACCAGAAGAAGTATGCTGGGAACCTTCCCTTGAACTTGGCCCTCGTGGCTGTTGGGAGGAGACACATGCTCTCGATGGCTACCTGGTCCTTGAACTTGGCCCTAGTGGCTGTTGGGTTGATGCATGCTTGTCCCTGCTCCCAAGACCTCCAGGTTTCCACGAGGACCTTGGCGAGCTCAGTGGCTGCTGCTGTGGCCTCAGTCCCACCCGCTGGATGACAGGCGGATTATGTGAAGCAAGGAAGTTACATGCTGACTTTCAGGAGCCATCATGAACAGGGGAGCATGGAGCCACCCACACAGTGCACCCCGGGAATCCTGGCAGAGGCAAAGCCCACACATCGGGCAGCCAAGCTACTGACTGTTTAGGAACTAAGAGTTCTTATGAAAGAGGGTTGAGTTCAACTTCTTATAAGTGATAAGAGCTGGAGGCCTTTTGCTGTCAGGCGGTGGGTCCAGGCCAGAGGTGGTGGTCCCAGCCTGTCCCTGTTCCCCTGGGCCTGACCCTGGCCAAGCTTCTGCACCCCTGGGGGCTGGAGCAGCCGTCGCCAAGGCCCTTCCCGGTCCTGACCGTTGAGGCGGCTGTGGTTTTGTACCCTTTTCCACCCTCACTCTGCCTCTTCTCAGCTGCACCCCGGCTCCCGCCCCTCAAAATCGGTGCCTCCTCCTAGGCTATGAAACAGCCTGCATTTCTCTTTGCATCCTGACAGTTTAGGTGATGGCTGCCCAGTTATCCTGGAAAAAAAATAATTCACATAAGCAGATTTTAGCACATTTACTGGGTCTTTTAACTTCATCTGACACTGTTCGGATGGAAGATGAGAGAAGTATATTTTTATATCCCAAGGGAGTGACTTTATGATGACTCTTTCAAGGTGAATATTGGCATTTATTTAGCCTGAGCAGAAAATAAAAAGGAACATACAGAAGCTTGAACACAGAAACACTGGAGTCAGCAAATAGTATTTTATTTTGTTGCTTTGAATCGCTCTCTCTCAAACACAGCTAAATCTAAGTTAATTTAAAGTTTCTCTTGAGGAAATCATATCAAATTAAAGTGTTTCTCTGCAGTGATGACAAGAACAGGGAACACATCTGAATTTCCTCCAAATTATGGTCTATTTTTACAGTCTCCTAAGATTTGCCTTTGTGGACCTTATCCCACTATCTTTGAGAGAAAATTAATTTAGCTAATGACAGCTCAGACTAAAACATCAATCAAAAGAAGGGAGAGGTGACATGACAATCATTGAGGAGCAGAGTGGAGAACCAGGAGACGGATTCCGCGTGGGAACTCATCGCCTATCCTTCCTTAAATTTTTCACGCGTGGTGCCAAAGCCTCGGGTCATTTCAGGCGCGGCCCCGACGCGCTCTCACACCAGGAAGGTGACCGCTTGCCGCTCCCCACCGCTGTCCTGCCTGGGCTGGCTCTGGCTGTCCTGAAGAAGACCTGGAAACCACATTTCCCCTCCTGGGCTTCCCTCGGGAGCCGCCACTACCTTCGCCCGGCTCGGCGGGAAGGCTCTGTTTATCTGCGTTTCCAGCCAGTGGTTGGTGGGCTCTTTGGGCCTGTTGGGAAGCACTGGGCGAGGGCGATGGCTCCGGCCCGTGCTCCTGCGCCATCATCGACGGTGAGGCGGGACGTGAAGACAACTTCCTTATGGTCTTAGCCATCCACCACACATAATGGGGCTTTGTGGCGCTCTGTTGGCATCGAGAAATGCCAGCAGAGTGTTGAGAAAATTTAAGACGTTTTCATTGGCAGCGGATGGTGTCGCGTCCCCACCTTCCTGATGCTGGCTTCGATTTATGAATGATGAAGTGGGGGACATTTGCTATCAGAAGCTCACAATGTAGCTCTTAATAAAAGATTAAACAAGGGAGAGAAGGCAGTGAGGATTTCTGACACACTGCTGATAAGAAGCTCCAATTCAAGGCTGCGCCGAGGCAGGCGCGTGACAGTGACAGATGCTGAATGGGAAACAATGAACACATGTTGCTGTGCGCACTGTGACGTGTAGCCATGTGGAAAATCTGTCTGAGGAACTTTTTACAGATCAGACGCCGAAAATGCTTTCTCCTTACTCGAGGCTATCCGTTATCCGGGGATGGAAAATGAACAGACACGCAGACGTGCCGGCGGCCGGGAGGGCCGGCTGCAGGGGAGGTGCTGCCGGGAGGAGGCGGCAGGCAGGGAGCTGTCACTTTGAGAAATGAGGAGTGTAAGAGGCTGGGGCCAGCTTGGCAGATGTGCGAGAGGAACAGGGAGCATATTGATCAATTAAATATGCAAATACCTCAGCGAGGAAAGACAGAGATGAATACACTGACAGAAACATCAAACTGTACATTAATGATTCGATGAAGTGCCCATCCCAACAGTTTAGTTTTAAATAAACGCCACTTTACCAAAGTCAGTTTATAACGTGCTGAATGACTGGGATGGGGGGAGGGAGACACCGGGAGCTTTGGAACCGGTGGTGCCACCCTCTTGGAGGGGGCAGCCTCCCAGCCCTGGAACAAGGGAGGCAATTCAGGTTTCCTGATAACAATAGCCCACCGACACCCCATTGTCACCCGCTTTTTCAGGCCGTTCCTATATCGTTTCCTTTCTCAGCCTCCCCAAAGAAAGCCTGATTGTTCGGGCCAGACTTTGCTGGCAGTCTCCTGCCCACGGGTGAACCCCGTAAACCCGGGGACCCCGGATTAGATTTCATTCCTGAGCGGCGGACCCGGCCGGGCGGGATCTGTGCCTTTTGTCCATGACTTTGACTCTGAGAGAGGCACCTAATTATGACTTAGCTCTTCAGACTAATGAAATTATCGTCTTGTTCTCTTGCTTCTGTACTGTTGTCAAGACTTTGAAACATGATCGTTTAATTACTGACACCTACTGTAGCTCATTTTATGCACGCGGAGCTCGGAAACGCTTGTCTCCACGAGCCCAACAGGAGCACTGAGCTCTGCCCTTTAGCTGCATGTGCAAAAGTCCTCTTTTCATATGAAAATTTAATACAGCGACGGGTCAGCTTGGGCTCTCTTCTGTTAAGCAGCCCCAGATTTAGTCATTTATAACAGAATTATTTGAAATTCCTAGCCGGGAAAAGGGCAGAAACTGCAGCGTTTGGAAGATGCCCAACCAAACCCCACCAAAGTTCAGCGATATCTGCCCTCGGCCGCCCGTGCGCGTCGTACCCACGAGTGGCCCCATCACAATAAATGTAGAAAAGTAAGATGTCATTTAAAGAAACTGGGGAAAATATTCAGACTTTGACATTTGGGCTGTTTTTCTACTCTGATAACATCAAAACTTGTACTTCTTGATAATAAATAGGAGAATGTCAGCTGTCAGTCAGGGCCCTCGAGAAGGCACAGTGCGGCACAGAACAGACAACGGGTGCTGCCAAGAACATTTCGGGCTTTGCCTCTCAAATAAAAGTGTGCGTGAGATTCCTTCTGTATTTTCCCAGGAAGGTCCTATGTAGGCGTTGCCCGCCCCTCATGTTGGGTGTGCTGCCCCCCCTTGGTTTATGGGGGAGCCAGCCTGCAGGTGAGGGTGGGCATGGGAGAAGGACCATGCCTTCCAGGAGGGTGGCTCTGGGAGGCTCTGCTGTTGTCCTACAAAGGTTCTGGGGTCACTGTGGGCCCCCCCCCCAGGGACTCCACCCCTTGGCTTGCGTTCAACCCTCATCGGTTCAGAGCAGGAGAGTGGTACTGAAGTGGTGCCGGGAGACTTTGGGGTGGAAAGCAGGACCCCTTCGCAGGGGCTTGGCAGGTGCATAGACTGTGACCACGGAGTTGGCCCCACACCTTGAGAAGGGCCTGGCTTTGTCTTGGCCCCCCCCCACACGGCCTGCTCCCTTCTCAGACTTAGATCCATTTCAGGTTGCATGGAGTGCGACGGGCGATGGCTGGCAATTAGGTTGGCGCTGCCTCTCCTTGATGCTTGATTAGTCAGATTGATGGAGGAGGCCATATGTGGCCGTGTCAAAACTTGGCTACAAGGCTCTTTCCTCTCTATGAAGGACAGGCAATAAAGCGGAGGCCTGGGGTAGCCGCGTGGGCTGGCTTTCTGTCTGTCGGAGCCTCTGCTCAGTATTTAATGGTCGACTCTCCCCCTGCCAAGTTCACGCAGGGCTAAAGGTGGCTACAGGCTGGGTGTGTCACCAGATCTCAGGAGTTCAAGCTACAGGGGGCTCCGGGAAGAGATGGCATTTTTCTCATTCTCTAAGACAACAAAAGGGATGCTTGAGAAGCAGAGCAGCGGGAGGAAGATACAAAGACAAAGGAGGGGCAAGGTCAGCAGAGCTAATGGGCTGAGCAGTGAACCGCCTCGGGCAGGCTCGCCAGGCGCGCCACTGGTCCTCGGCAACTCCTGCAAACTCAAGACCCCGCTGCTGCCCAGGGACGGGGACCCTGGACGGCCAGGTCCCCAAGGGCCTCGCCTGCTCCTGTGCCGGCTCCTCGATGGCCAGGCCGCTGCGGCCAGCTGCTCAGAGGGGCTCGAGGCCCCCGGAATGGCGGGCGGCGGGCAGGCCACGCTGGCTGCCGGGCGGCCGCGTGGCCGGGAGCAGAGCTGTCAGGTCCCGTCTTGTTGTCTGGCTTCATTCAGTCGTTCTTTTAATGTGCATTCAAGTAGAATAAGTGAATCTTCCCAGCACCAGCTGAGCTCGGACTTGTTTTTGCATGGTGGCTGTTACGACCACCGAGGCCACCTGACATCCGGCAGCCGGCCTGGGTTTTTTTGGCAGAGTTGGATGGTAGGCACGCTCTTTCATCTAAATGGAGACGCAGACGGGTCGTCAGGGCCCCTCCCCCACCCTGCATTTTGACTTCTTCCTAATAATCTTTGCAGCTTCTTGATCATGTCCTGTGTTTCTCTGGACAAGTTGGAAGTTGCATACGTCAGGACTTTGCTAATTAAAGTCATACTTTCAAAAATGCCATAATAACTGTTAATTAGCTTGATGCTATTTTCAGCATAATTTGCTAATTAGTAGAAAACCTGTACAGCATTTCTTCCTAATTACAGTATGGCTCCACACGCCGCATCTGTGACTTGACTCCAAACGATGCCATTACAAAGTCCCACATTACGGATTCTTTCAAAACAGTTAATTACCTCTCCTGATATTGACAAACTCTAAAGTCAGCTGGATTTTTTAACTAATATGTGCAGAGAAATAATCTGTGCCACGTCCTTGTCCCTGACAGGAAAGCAATCAAAAGTATCATTTAAAAACGGCACAAGTATGTACGTATGTCGATGCAAAGCAGCATATTCTGGCATCAGCCTCATCCTAGCTGGGGAGGCCCAGGGGTGTCCCGGCCACACACCTGTCCCCGGTGGGGTCCTTGGGACTCCTCTGCGAAGATTTAATTTGATTCGCCCCTTCATTCTCGGGTGGCATACTGATTGGGTTTTTCTGTAGGGAGTGAAACGGAATGGAAATGCCCTGCCCTTACGGAGAGGGGGAGCCGGTGAGCTTCCCAAGTGAAGTGGCCCGCACCCCCTCCACCCCCCCGCAGAGCTCAGCACCGTACCTGGAACTTGCCCTCTAGGAACACGTGGGCCCTGCCTGGATGTGTTCCCTGGAGGCCCTGCCCACCTACCCCCAGGCCCTCTGCAGCCCCTTGGGAGAACATCACCCCCTTCTGCAAAGAGGCATGGGGAGCACACTGCAGTCGAGTGACCTGCCAAATCCCCACTAGTTGGACATT
>NW_017731435.1:2175096-2192596 GCF_001890085.2 Hipposideros armiger
GGGCCCTGGACCGTGCTCTCTGTTACAAGAGCAGTTAATGAGGCTTTTGACTCTCGGGGAAGTCAAGACTCTTCATCACCAAAAAGAGAAAAAGCACTTGGGTGGATTTTGCTCATTTTGTCTTTGATTTCGGGAGCGTGGCGGGAGCCCATGGAGCCACTGAATGATGGCAGAGTAAACCAGGCAGAGTGGCAGGGGCTGGCCTCCGCACGTGCCGAGTGGCTGCAGTTGGCGTTTTTCACACATGTGACATAGCCATGGGGAAAGGAGTTAAGGAATATGGCTGGCTTTTTTTTTTTTTTTTTTAAGAAACAGGATATTCTGCAGTTAATTCATCCTGGTGGCTTTCCCCAGTTCTTTTAACATCTGCCCAGGGTGAGGATGTCTGGTCATTAGAAAGTGAATGAAAGACTCGCCCAAGTCTTCTGTTATCATAGGAGTAAAGAAGACGTTTGTAAAACCCACTGGGATGTGTTGCTGGCCATTTGGCTGCCAGGGGCCTGCAGAGGTCACGCGTGGTGGCTGGGTGGGTGTGGACAGAGCCCCTGGCAAGGAGGCCTGCTGGCAGAGAGTAAGGTGGGACGAGCCAGCTTAGAGGACGAGTCTGTCCCAAGTTTGTTTGCAGACAGGAGCTGAGTCCTGATGGCACGAGGGCATCTGCACACTCCCCACTGAAGCCTCCGTGGCAAGCCCTCTAGTGGAGACTCGCGGCACTGCGCTCCTCTCTGCCACCGGCACCGGTCTTGTCCCTCTAAAGCCCAGGCTCAGGGTGCATCCTGCCCCATCAGGAGGACAGTGAGGGGGAGCTGGGGGGGGCAGAGGGGCATTCGAGGGCTTCCTTGTGGGCTCCAAGCACAGCAGTGGCACAGCAATGGGAACATGCTGGACTGCCCACGGACCAGGACTGACGACAAGCAGAGGTGACATGCTCTGTGCTTTGCAGAGAGCAGCGGGGGGCTCACTGAGGATGCTGAGCTGCCTTTCCGGGATGGGTGCTGGTCAGGTTACCTGCTTGGAAAGTTGCAGTTGAGCAGCACGCATGGAGGGGCGCTGTCTGCAGGCCCCTCCTAGGGCTGCGGGGGCTCGGGGGGGTCACTCCTGGTCCACTTTCTCTGCTGTCACTGCCCTGGCCCACACCATATCTGTAGAGTCCTGTGTACTCTCTGCTTGCACTGGGGTTTTGATAGTTCTTTACCTTTTTTTTTTTTGTAATTTCAGAATCGTAAAATATTTTAATTTCAAGGTTAGCAATTTTCTCTTGCATACTTAATTTATAATTAGCTGGTTTATAAACCTGTTCTGCGAATATAATTTTACTGTTGCCAAATGTTCTTCATGAATAATTAAGGGCAAATCCCTATTTATCAAATTATTAATATCCCTAATAGCCTTGTTTTCATAAACAACGCACTGGAGTTGGATTTAAGGAACACGTCTCCGAGGGACCCGGTGCTGGTTCCCACCGCGGCCAGGGCCCACTCTGGGTGTCTGCACAGAGGGACGCTTGTGCTGTGTTGATGTCACGGCCCCCGGCCTTCTTTCCTCCACAAAAGCCCAGGTATCAGTAGCTGGACAAACACAATGGCCATTCACCGGTGGGACTGGCCTTCTCGGCCTCGCGAACAATGTTGTTATTTGTTCTAGCAATTCACAGGGAGCATTTTTGGAGGAAATGTAACCGATGAAACCATCCTTTCAGCCTGTAAAGATCTCTTTGGCATAATCCTACCCCCATTAGCAGTGTCCGCTGTTCGAAGTGAGGAAAGCCACTCTTTCGTGGGAGTTTGGGCGTAGGGACCTAAGAAGCCACAGTC
Source organism: Hipposideros armiger (assembly GCF_001890085.2). Classification (NCBI taxonomy): domain Eukaryota; kingdom Metazoa; phylum Chordata; class Mammalia; order Chiroptera; family Hipposideridae; genus Hipposideros; species Hipposideros armiger. The sequence continues at coordinate 2,176,911 of NW_017731435.1, forward strand.
CTGGCCTCCCATCAGTTGGCCCGGGGTCGTACAGGTAAGATTTAGGTCCAGGGACAGAGGAATTATTGTAGAGTGCTTCCGGTCAGAAGGAAAATGAAAAACTCACGCTGGTCCCATGTCCCCTCCTCCCTTCAGCTCCCCCAAATGTCGTGGAGGACAACAAAACTGGTTGTCCTTTGTCCTGGTCCCAGAATCCCGATCACCTCACCCATAGCAGGGTCGCAGCTCACACCTATGAGTGGCTGGGATGATTGAAACAGTAAGCACAGCCATGCTGCTGCTTGGGAGTGGCTCATCTCAAAGCAAACTTGAGGGGCGCCTCGGCCAAGAGAGTCCGTGGCGTGGTCCCCGCGCTTCCTGCTGGGCCCCTTAGGGACTGGGCAACTTCTCAGGAATATGGGGGCGGCAGCCCTGGCCGGCCTGGCGAGCCCGGCCGTGTGTGCTTGTTGCCAGTCGCGGGGCTCGTAGTCACCACCCTGCAAGGAGACAGGGGCCGCGCGCCTCTCTCCTTGGGGCTGGCATGTGTGAGCCCACTCACCATGTGTGTGCGACTCCATGTGTGTGATTCATTCCAGAGCAGTTTTAGTCCTCATAAAATATTCATTTTGGTTGTGCAGGGCCCTGTAATTGCCATCCCTCACCCTGAATTATTTATACCTTGCGCAGACTGACAAAGCTTTGCCATGCGGCCCTAGATGAATCAGAAACACAGATCTTTCCTGCCAACAGCATTATAGTTTCACAAAATATGGCACCAGCGTCATTCTGGGCTGCCTCATCTCTAAATCCAGCTTTTCTTGATTTGACATTTTCTTTACTCTTCCATTGTCTTAGCCAGGCAGAAAGGTTGCCTCTTAACTCTGAGCAGCAACCTTTCTTGCTTGCATTATAGCCGCTGTGCTTCAGAGGACTAATGCATCTTTATTGCCCTCACTTTTTTATGCTCAGTAACAAGACAGTGCTTGGGCTCACTTTAGAGCCATATATTATACATTAGCGATAAAATGATGCAAATAGTCCTGAATACTCTTCAAACAGATAGTGGGGATCAGCCTGGATCTAGCTGCTTGTCACAAAAACAGAAAATAAAAGGTGATGTGAGAAGTTGGGCCGAGACGCCCGACCCCCAGGTATGGGCTGTGTGCAGGCCCGGGGGCAGGGGCCCCAGGTGGGGGCGGGCGACTTGTCTGGGCTTCTCTGAGGAAGAATCCTAAATGCATCCGTTCACCGTGCAGCCTCTCCCGGCCCTGGGCTTCCCCCGGCATCTTTGCAGCCAGGTGCCGGGTGCCATTTCCCTGGGTGTCTGTGTTCCGGCATTGGGATGCCTTCCTCCCCAGGAGACACGCACGTGTGCTCTGTGTTTCAGGCTGTCCATGCTGCAGGGGGTGGGCACTGAGAGTGAAGGACAGGGGCGGCGCGGCGGAATATTTAGGAAAAGCCGCGCGAACGCGAATTAGGCGCTGGGAGGACCGAGCCCAGCCTCTGCAAACCTTTCAAAACTAGCAGGGAAAGCAGCCCGATTGGCTCTGAAGGTCGGGAGCGTGCGTTTCTGAGCGGGGACAATGGCAACCTGCAACAATTCCAGGGAAAAATTCCCTTGTGCCAGGGCTCCGGAAAAGCAACTCTGAGGAGTGTTCACATGTGGAGCTGCGTGGTGCGGGGAGCCCCGCCAGGTTGGCCAGATTTGAACACCTTGGTTCTTCCCTGAGCCCCAGAAAGGGATTAATTTATGGCCCCTGGCTCATCAACAAAGGGAGGCACAGAGAGAAGGCCCGGTGCTGTTCCACGTAATGGATGACCTGGACACACATTTCTCTTGTATTTGTTGACACGCAGGAGTAATGAAGTTAAAGCTTTGCACACATGTGCCCCCTCATTAAGCTGCATTACCTGCATTAAAACTAATAATTGCCACTCAGAGCTGTGCCCCCATTAATCATTTATAATGTTTTAATAAGTTTTTAATCAGGACCTAAAAGGGTAGCGAGGCCGGCACAGGCAGGCTCGACACCAGTGTCCTGTGTGCAAGCTCAGGCTTGGTTTAAAATGGGATTTTTTTTTTATTAATAATTCAACCCACAAAGAAGATAGTTCTTAATTAAGCAGGCTGGCGTGGCTGGGGAGGGACCGAGCATCTGAGCCGGGAGAGATGAACAAGCGCTTTCCCACTTGGACATGGGTTGAGGGGGGGGGGAGGGAAAGAAAAAACGAACCACAGAAAACTTCCCGCCTGTTTCGAGAACGATCCCCAATCTCCGTAGCCGGCAGGAATCCCAGTGGCCAGGAGAGCGGCCCCGTCATCTTCTGGTTCCTGAAACCGCGCACACGTGCGGTGGGAGAGGCTGGGAACCCGCCGTGGGGACGAGCACCGGCGCTTAATCGCCGCGCTCCGAGCCCCTGTGAGTGCCTCCCGTGGAGCTGGCAACAAGTCACGGGTGCATCTGATGGGAGCCAAGTGATGCTGGCATTTTTCTTAAGCAAGGAGCTTCGTGATCAGAGCTGGCAAATGGAGCAGTGTCCAGAGGGAGTGAGGAAGCTGTTTTAATGAGCCCGCAGCGAAAGACAAAATACAGACTGATTGACAGCGCGAATGATCTGCTGGGGAAATAATGTCAGGGCTGCATCGCCCATTAGAAATAGAGAAATAGGTAAAGGGGGAAAAAGAAAGATAGGCACTTGAAACAGGAGCCCCGGTGTAAATATAGTGCACTTCACATTTCTTTTGTGTTGTGCAGTTGACTTCTTTTAAACAGATAACCTTATCAAAACTATCACGGAGTATCAGGAGCAGTTACAGAAAATACTAACTAGAATCTTGACAGTGAGCGGGCAGGGTAACTGACAGAGCGTGGAGCTCTGGGATGCATTTGCTTTGCGAGTGTCTACCTGGGTTTTACTTATCTGAACGCATTAAAACCACCCGGAAAAGTTTAATGCAAGTCATACAAATTTCCCCAGAAGGAGGGCTTGGCAGGACCAGTTCTGGAAGCGGATGTGGACGCGGCCGGCAAAGCTATTAAACCCCATCAGATCTCTTTGGCATCATTTTAATGAGAATCATTGCAAAAGTACAAGATCATGGTATCTATAAGTGCCTCTTGACAGCCACTGCTGAAATTGTGATGAAAAGAAAAACCATTATAGCAGAAATTTAGCGATAAGGCTCTTTGGAGGGACGGTGGGGCCTAGTGGGGCTCCAGACTCTGAGGGGTTAATTTTCTAAACCTAATAATGTTCGATAGTGAGGTATTTGTCAGGAGATAAAGAAGTGATAGAATCTGGGAAGTGGGTCCCTGGGCGATTGTAGTACAAATATTGTTAATGCAGTGTGGTTACTCCAGCGAAGGGAAGTAAAATAGCTCTCGTCCACTGGAGACAGGCTCTGCTGCCGTGGAGCACAGCCCCCAGACAAAGGCCAGCAGGCGCTGAACTGCAAGTCAAGCCGCGGATATTTTCAAATCCTCGTCCATCTGCATTTCCGTGCAGGACGTCACGGGTGCCGGGGGATGGCGTCCACGGAGCGCGGGGACCCAGCATGGGGGGCCAGGCAGCCCAGACCTCCCTCGCGGGGAGGAGGGCCCCTTACCATGGACATGTGGGCCCAGCTGTAAAATTCAATACCGTCACCCTCCTGCCCCCCGTCGTGATGACGTCATGTAGGCACCACCACAAGTATATGAGACCCATAACTTGAAATGTACAAGAATTTAATAAGTCTGGTGTTAAAGCAATTTGTCATGGCATATTTGAAGAATAAATCAGACTAATGGACCAGATTTTCCCTCCTGTCTGGCACGAAAGAGCGTGAGCCCCATAATCGCTAATGGCAGGAGTGGGAGGGAAGGAGAGGCCTGACATTAAGACCCTCGCATTTTGGAAATCCGATACGTATTGACCTGTGTACTATCTGGGTGCACAGATCTGATGTCAGCACAATGTAGCTTAGTATGGGGACTGCTCATTACAGGTTTTGTGAAGGAAGCACATTGTGTGTGAGCACCAGGACCCGATCGCCGAGCGCTGCTCAGGAATCAATACCGCAGGACGGATGGCCGCACGACGCGGCGCAGCTGCGGCCCCTGCTTTCAGGGACTTCCCAGTAATTAGCAGGGACTTCGAGGAAGCACTCTGCCGCTCACTTTCTTATCAGTCAGAGAAAAGTCTCTTAAAGGCTCTATCTTTTAATTTGACTCTTTAACTATTTCCTTCCAAGAGCGCGGTCACCCAGTCAGGGCTGCAGCTCTGCCAACACCCCAGAGGGCCGGCCCTTTCTGGGGTTCCCCCCACCCCCCAGTCTCCTTGGGGGCGGGGACTTTTGTGCTGTGATGGAGTTATAATGAGATTGACGCAACTCAAAATTAACCATTTCAAAGGGAACATTCAGTGGCATTCAGTACGTTTGTTCACAAGGTTGTGCAGCCGCCACCAACACCTAGTTCCAAATGTCTTGGTCGCCCCCAAAGGAAGCTGTGGGCCCATTAAGCGGCCGCTCCCCACTCCTGTCCCCAGCCCCTTGAACCCACCAGTGGGCAGTCACTTTTACAGCTGTGGTTTCTGGTTGGTTTTCTAGAAGTGCTCGCTTTTCCTTGTTAAGGTTATTACGTATTAAAATAGTCTCTCACTTTGCTTTCTGGATTCAGTAGCTAAAACGGTGGGGGCTTGATCTGGAATGGGGTGTCTGCGGACCTCAGGACCCTGCGCAAGCTGTCGGCACCATCACATGCCAGCGCCTTGGGTTTTTTGATTGATGACACAGAGGCCCCTCCATCACCATGTTAGTTTGCTGCTTATGAAGAGTTGTGCCTTAAAACAGAGAAGCCTCCCCGTCCCCTCCCCCTCCCGCAGAAGATACCAATATTGTTACTTCTTGAGTCAGATTTTCCGTATCTCCCCTCACTGAGGGCAGAAGAGAGGCCCTGTCTTCTAGGCCTGGCGGGAGGGGTCTGTGGGCAGCCAGGGCTCTTTCCTCTGAGCGACACTGAGCCTGTGCTGAGGCGGCGGCCGAGGGAGCCTGCTCGCGTCTTCACCCGGACACTCACCCTGTCACTCAGGCTTTCAAGCACTGGCAAGACCAAGCAAGCCTGCAACAGTCTAAAAAGTAACAATTAAAAATTTAAAAGAAAAGCAGCCCCCACATACAGGGCTCCTGAGATGCTGAGAACGCGTGCTTTCAGACGCGCGCTAGCCACACGCCAAAGGCACGCCGCTAAAACAGCTGCAAATTCCCCCTTTCTCCTCGGTCACCAGGGCGCCCACAGCAAGCCCGCTGCATTTCTGAGGAGACAATCCAGTTCTCCTTTGACCAGAGGGAAGGAGATCATTAATACGTGGTGAATGGCTTCCGTTAGGTGAGAAACAGCAGGACAGGCGGTGGGGACCAGGGCCATTCACTCCTAACCCTCGCCGGCAACATCGTGTTGGTGAGTTGCCCCTTTTGACAAAACTGGGCAAGTTCTTTGCTGCTCCGGATAGAGGGGGGAGAGAGGGATGGTGTCAGGAAATGCGTCTCCTCAGCTTTTCTCTGACAAACCAAATCCATTCCTTACGTAATTGATAACGGCCCTGGCCAATTATTCCACACATTACAATACACAGAGGCCCCCTTTCCGGGTTTTGCTGTAATTAGCTATGCTAATATCCCCTTCATTGGCCCTAATATTGCCCAACACCTTTTGCCATCCCGGAACCCACTGGAGCCCCGTGGCCTGTCAGGGCCGCTGATTATTGAGAAGGATCGCTCTAATCAGACATAATTGCAGCTAATTTTTCTCTCCTGCTCTGTGTTGCCAGCGCCTAATGCCACGGACTCCTTGATATTCCATTAAATTACAATTAAACAGCCTCCTTTGTTTCTGATTGTCCTGAACAACGCCACAAAGTTCTACAGCCGCTTAAAGGAGAGCTGTTTGGTCCTAATTGCCTGCTCACTCACAAAGGGCCAATTTACACAATACCCATGTAGAATTTAAACAGTTCATAACGTAATGGATATTACACAGGAGCCTAACACTACAATTAAAATGATTTTCATCAGATAGAGAAGCTCTGGTTAATCAGCTTCATAAAAGTAAATATAAATGAGCTAATTCATAGCTTAACCACACAGAAAGGGAGCTGACTTTGATATTAGTTGCTGTGGTGGGGGCTCGCCCGTCGTGTGTGACACCCAGAGTGGGCGCCACTGAACATGGGCGACCCCATTGTTTGTTTTAGGCCCTTTTTGGGCATCTCGGTTCCTCTGCTTAGAGCGGGAGTTGTTCCGGATTACTTGGATGGAGGTGCCAGCAGGACCAAGCTTGCATCTTTCTCCAGCGGGCACAGCCCTGCTGCAGCTCTGCTCAGAGCAGTGGAGTAACTGCCCCTGTGGCAAGGAGGGCGGGCCTGGGGACTTCTAGCGCAAACTCAAGGTATCAGTTGCTGGACCTGGCTGTCCCGTCACTGCCCTTCCAGGCAGAGGCCCCGCGTCCATCTTTACAGGGTGCTCCCGAGTCGGCGGGGTGGGGGGCCCGCTGGAACCAGCTCTTCTGCCTGAACGCCCTGAAAGAGGAAACCTGACTCCAAAAGTAGTGTGAGCACCCCCCCCACACACCCCGTAATCCCCACCCAGGACCGCCCAAGATTCCGCCATCCTTTCTGAGCAGAACATTCCTGGGGAGTTTGGACTGGTGTGCAGTGTGCCCTGAGCTGCTGCCTGCCCCTCCTGCCTGGGAGAAACAAGTAAATAAAGGCCATATTTCAAGCTTGATTTACTTCGGTACCTACTGTGAAAGATGACGACTCTTTAGGGAAATAAAGACAGGGTCAGGGAATCAGTGTACATAATGGTCATTTTGATGATGGGCCAACAGCTGCAACGGGAAACACACTGTACACAATTAGGCATAATGTACTAATGACAGGTTAGAATTTTTATCGCCTCTGCGCATCGAGCAGCAAATCCATGTGCAGCGGTAATAACGAGTTTATTGGTGTTAAAGCAAAGATTTTCTGACAGAGGAAAGATTTTTGCTTTCATAACAAGAGTATTAAATCCTTTGTGTACCAGCCCCTGGAAGTGAGATATGTAAAGTGGTTGTCAGATAGTTCTTAGGAAAAAGCCAATTAAAGGGTAATTGAGTAAAGGATGAGAATTACCATTTGACTGCACATGTCCGGCATTCCGTCTCCTCACCCCTCCCCAGACATCGTCACAGTGCAGGTCACCGAGCACTTGCTAGTTGGAAATATACACGTGCTCCGCACATAGCTGCATGCGATGTCCGCAGTCACGTGCTGGCCAGACTGTGCCGTCCACCCTATGAGGGCTTCCTTGAATCCTTGAATGAAATGTAACCAAAACGCGGGTGAAAAGTTAAGTGCAAGGCCCGCTTCCTCCCAGCTAGAGCGTGCTCTGCCTTCCCTGCAAACGTGCCTTACTTGGTTTGTGTGTTTGGGACCTGAGTGCTTCCAGGGCTGCACACCAGGCACCTTTCCCGAGTCCTTACAGTGCTTGTGAGACACGGGTAGGAGCACGTCCAAAATAAGTGTGTGTGTGAGTGCATGTGTGCGTGTGTGTGCATGTTTGCATGAGTGCATGTATGTGAATGAGTGTGTGCACATGTGTGTGCACTGTGTGCACGTGCATGCATGAGTGTGTGTATGGGTGTGCATGTGTGTACCTGTGTGCCTGTGTGCACGTGTGTGTGCATATACACATTGTATGTGTGTGCGTGTATGCATGTGTGCACACATGTGAGTAGGCATGTGTGTGTATGTGTGTGCGCGGGCCTGCCCCAGAGCCAACCCCTGAGAACACCCGTACCCAGCTCTGTCTGGCTCCTGCACCTGACGATGGGGAAGGCCCCACTCTCTCTCTCTCTCTCTCCTGGCGACACACATGGCAGTGGCCGGTCAGACTGACCTCGAACGTGCTCTGTTCCCTGGGAGGTGGAAGGGGAAAGTGGCTTCCATGACATGGAGGAATTTAGAGAGGCCCCCTCTGGAGGGGGAGGTCTTTCGTGTCATGAAAGGAGCCCTCGGAGACGGCCCCATGCAGACGGGCAGCTTCTCGGGCGGCGCCTGCTCAGATTAGCCGGGTGGTAATGTGTGGCATAATTGCACCGCGTGGCTGTCCCCGAAGTGAAAACCTAATTGCCTGACAGGACGATAACTTTGTGCGCCTTCACCTTGTTAGGCCCTTTCGGATGCAGCTCAGGGCAGAGTGGCCGCAGGTGCACCTCATTTACCTCTCCGCAGAGCATGCGGGTTTAATTGCACAGCGGTTGTTAGGAAAAATTGGTGGGTGGAATATCAAGTGACTTACTGTATGCTGATGGCAGATGGCGTTAAGAGGCACTGTGAGCTAAGTGTCTAGGTGAGGTGAGTTAACACAAGATGTAAATTCCGGCCTAAAACAGCGAGGCCGCGCCGTCTGTGGGAACGTTGAATGCAGCGGCCCCTATTCTCTTCCCCATTCGTCCGCGCTGCTTCTGCCCTGGCGGACTCGCCCAGGATGTGCTGGGCGGGCGTTAGAGAAACGGGCCTCAGTCTGCTGAGGCTGTTTAGTTTCGGATGTGATTGTTGTCAACAAGGAAACTTGAACATGAGGGTGAGTTTGAGGCAATCGTGTAGAACTTTCTAAAAAGTTAATGATCATCAAGCAGGACAGATGCTATTTGGAAAGGAAATGGAGAAGGCCTTTGGGCACAGCCTTGCTGGACAGGGTGCTCAGACACCTGCTGGGAGCACGTGTCGGCACAGAGACGCCACCATCCTCGGCCCATGGTAGATGAGGCAGAGGATGTGCAGGGACAAAACCCCCTGTAGTCCCCATGGTTGGTGTTACAGCCAGGCTCCCAGTGTTCGTATTGTAAGCCAGAGCATCTGCACTTGACACTAAGTGTGTAGGAATGATGTTTTTGTCACAGCATCTCAACACTCTGTCAGGACCCCTGAATCTCCACGCCTCAAAACGCAAGGGCAGGGCTTGGCGGGAAATGAACCAGGCTCGTGCGTGGCCAGGGTACACCTGCCTCTCTCTTCCCGTCTGGCCGAACAACAGTTGCATTGCCACATCAAGGATTGTTGATTCTTCCCTGATAAACACATGTAGCCCCTTCACGGATGTCATTGTGGCCCCTCAAACAACAGCTGCAAGTCCTTTTTTAAGGGTTGTACCTTTCAAAATCCATCTTTAAAAGTGTGTTTAACCTAGGTAGCAATGCCCTCTGGGGTTAGAGCTGCCAGGTAGCATACAGCAGGTCCAGGTAAGCTTGAATTTCAGATAAACAATGAATACATTTTCAGAATAGGTATGTCTCATAGCATAATTCTCCTAAAAAAATTTGTTTACCCGAAATTCAAGTTTAATTAGGCATCCTGTGTTTTCGTTTGCTGCAGCTGACACCCACATCTGGGGTGGATGTTTCCTCATTGGTTACTGGTCAGTCATGCGAAGATCTAGGCAAGAAATGGCCACTCCAAGTCACGGTTCTTATTATAAAACTTGGAAACCCATAATGTCCAGACAAACGTTAAGTGACTGTTTTCACACGCGGAGGTTGTTCCGCGCTGGCCATTAGAACCAGGGCGCCCGCTCCGAGTTTCCTGCCCTATCGCCCCCTACAGGGCAGCTAGCAGGCGGCTGTGGGGTAATCTCCACCACTCCCCATGCAAGTGCGTCTTTCAAGTGTCTTTTGTCTGATAATCCTAACAAATATCCATTTTTTGTATTTTTGTAGATTCTTTCTAAAGTTTTTCCTCAAGTGCAATCAGAACTGTTTGAAGAATGCAGGCAACCCTCGAGATATGCGGAGATTCCAGGTACACGCTTCTCAAAGATGCAGGGACCGCAGTCCTGACTTTTCAGATGAAATTTGAGTTCTCTGATGTTGCAGGATGTTCAGCAAAGGCTTTTAGTTCTCAAGGGCTTGGGAGCAAACTGGAGTTGGTTCGCTGGAGGACCTCCTTAAACCAAATGCTTTAAAGATGAGCGGGCATCCTCAGTACCCCAGGTTCAGTGAGTCCAGTCACGGCCCACGAGGAACCGACTTCATAGCCCTGAAAACATGGCCTGAGTTTTTGCCCCCACCACAAGGTGTGCTCTCAGGGTGGGCTCCCTAGCTATCTGGAAATCAGAGTTATCAGAGCTGTAGATTCAGTAGGGTTCTCACATCCATCCTACCATGGTAAGGCTCATGGGCGTGTTTCGAAAGACTGTTTTAGAGTTTTCTCAAATAGAGTCCTCTGAACATTAGTCTCTAACTCAGCCCATTCCCTCTCTTATACATGGCTGTCCATGCGTGACCAACTGGGATTTGGAGCCCATTCTGGAAACCTTCTTTTAGGGATCAGTTGCTTGATTGATTTTTCCTGGGGGAGAGCCACAATGCAACCTGTGGGGTACAGTCAAGACCTGGAGCCCCCTTTGAAGCGAGCTGCACCCTGTTGGATGCGGGCAGGCCCTGCACATTCCTGGACGTTTTGCAGCTCAGCTCCCCTGCCCTGGGCTGTCACTTGTCCTTGCCCTTCATTTCACACCCCGTTCCTAGACTGCTGTTGGATCTGGGCGGACCCTTTCGCCACAGAGGGTTTCATCTTGAGGAGAGAGGTGGAGAGCTGCTTGGGTCCCGGATAAATGATCAGCAAGTTCATATTTTCCTAGCTTTTGATTGTGAATGATTATGGGGTTCCTTCAGGGCGAAGGGTCCTCTGCACGTATGATGGATTGACTATTTTGCTGGCTTTACTTGTAAAAATATTTCGGGCCAGGTCACCAACCTGCTGCTGGTCCTAACCAAGCAAAGAGGACCTTGGCAGCTCATGGAAATGATGGCTGGATTGGATGAGCTGGCCACCACATTGCTCATGGTGTTTTTAGAAATTTAACGTATGCTTCAGTCTTTTAGTGAAACACGTGACATCTGCCTTTACAGCCAACCAGCCAATCAGAGAAGGGCCTTGGGGCTCGCCCAGGTCCTGGTCTGAAGCCGAGGACAGTGCCCCTCGCAGACAGTGGGGCTGCCTCTGTCTTCCTGGACGAGGCTTCCCAGCTGCTAGTGCTCCTTCCAAGCAGAGTGTAGGTCACACAGTCGTCGCCTATGGCACAACACAGAGTCAGTCACAAGTGGAGCCTGCAGCTACTAGAAAGACTTCCTCCAGTCCCTTTAGCTAATCTCCCGCCTCTCAGACGGTTTAACTGGACTTAACAGGAGGTCAGGGCTTATACCATATTTCCAGCCGCTGTGACAATCTCAGCACCTTTTTGCAGGTGCTCTGCAGGGCTGGCCCGGCCGAGAGGCAGAACACGGGCCTGTCTGTTTTCTCTTTGCCGAGCTGTGCTCTTTTCCCTTGGTGGCTGACCTATATATAGACGACAGAGCAAAGCCAGTGTCCTTTATTTTATTTTTACCTTTCTTGTTTCTTTAGCATAGCACGGTCTAGGGACTTTAAAAGGGTCAAGTCTGTGTTTCAGTGTTAGTTACGTGTCTTTGCGTCACGCTCACGTGACGTGTTGGTGCAGTTCCCTCAACTCCCAGGGCGGGGCCCGGTACACAGGCCAGGACGCGGGTGCCCGGGTCAGCAGGAGCAGCCCTGTGTCCTCTGGGCCGAGGCTGCCAGTGCACAGGTGGCACAAAAGTGGTGTCAGAGCCTGTTCCCCACCTGGGAAATGCAGCATGAAAGACAAGATGGTGAGAGGCCTGGACCTGGACCTGGGGACCTGATGGCACTGACAGCATTTTGAGGCTCAGGGGCCTGATGTTGTGGAGACTCTAGCAGTCTTGGTGGTGCCACAGGGGAGAGAATCTTCATGGAAGCTGCCCTGAGGCGGCAGCTTTGGGGGTGCAGGGGGTAGCGCCCCTGCTTCGCAACCTTCTTGAGGGGCCTGAGGGTTTCTTTCTTTTAATGAAAGATCAATTACTAACACATGTATTCATATGTACATGTGTAGCTTTGGCCTTTCTTTAACCCTTAAAAATAAGATTTATTTATTTTTAATTTTTTTACTAATAGAGTTGTTTTGAGAGCAGTTTTAGGTTTACAGGAACAGTTTACAGGAAGCACTGAGACTTCCAGAAAGTACTCAGACCCCTGGGTGCCCCCCCTCACGGTTTCCCGATTAGGAATGTTTTGAGTTGCGTGGTGCATTTGCTATGTCGGATGAACCAATATCGATACATAGCTACTAACTCAGGTCCATCGTAGCTTTGGCTTTTCATAGTCCCTTTATGCATGGAAGGCAGCTGTGGACATGAGACCACCGGTTCCCTGCTCACCTCAAGCCATATGTTTCTCTGTGGTGCTGGTCCCACCCCCCACTCCCACACGTGGCAGAGAGCCAGGCTCCCTGTACCCCAAGCCCAGGCTGCACCCCAAGTGCTGCTGCGAGACCCACACTGAACCTGGGCCCGTCTTTGCTGCTGCAGCTACTCTGATAGGGATAACAAGCCACACGGACCCGCCCCTGTGAGAGAAAACCCCCAGGCTGGGAGGTGATTTCCAGCGTCCCGAGTCCATAGGCGGGGGTGGGTGGGTGTGGGGGGGTGGGGTGTGTGCCACTCTGGAATGCTTGTCATAGGTCACCTGGGAAGGCGTCTGGGGTCAGCAAGGCCGTCCCCTGTGCACAACTTCCTTTACTGCTTCTACCAGGAAGCAGCTGAGAGTAACGGGGTCATTTCCACCATCTCTTTCCTGGCCACCCTCCAAGCCTGGACCTGAGAGGGGACCTCTCGCTCCTGCAGAGAGGACATTCCCTGGGCAGGCCGGGGTCCTTACAACAACCTCGAGAAAGGGATTCAGAGCACTTGCACTATTCATATTCAACTAGGCCTTTTCAGATGCCGAAAAGTTCATCACCAGACATTGGGTGTAGTTGTAAAATGGACCTGGGAATCATCTGATGATAGAACGTAGGTCGTAGGAAGGCTCCTGATTTATGAAGCCTTTTTTGGCAACTGAATCCTCACAACTCTTGGAGGGAGGACAGCCTCAAGTGGACTAATTTTAATTAGATAAACTATCTAATCAATAGGTACGAACAGATCAATCAAAACAGCAGCTTTAAAATGAGTGGCCAGAGGGGTGTTTCTGCAGCTAATGGCTAGAAGAATATTTCTCTGAATTGAGTTCACTTGTTAGCATAATAGGAGATTAAACTGTAATTAGGGGAGCAGGTTTTGAAGAGAAGCGATCTCGAGTCCGAACCAAACCAAACCAAACCACCCCCATGAGCCAGAGAAGCTGTGAGCACGCGTCCGTCTGTCAGGCAGTGCGGACGGCCCAGGGAAAGCACCACGTTTCAGGGGCTTTGTCACCTGACCGACTCCGGCTTCACATCCGCTTCGTCTCCGCAGGTTGTTGTGTCGACCACAGTCAACGTGGACGGCCACGTGCTGGCCGTGTCCGACAACATGTTTGTGCACAACAACTCCAAACATGGGCGCCGGGCGCGCCGTCTAGACCCGTCAGAAGGTACGGCCCCTTCTTATCTGGAGAATGGTAGGCACATGTTACATGTCTTTTTTTATTTGCGATGCTTCTTTTTCTTTGCACCATCCTTTATGTTGATTCATGTCCAGCTACTGTCCCCCGGCCCCCCTCACTGGGCAGACCCCTTGTGCCCGGCAGGGCCTGGGTGTCCCCCAGAGTGGACCGGGACAGAGGCCTCTCCGGCCTGTCCCTTCATGGGGGCCCAACTTTCCCCCTCACCTCACCCCTGCCATAGCCTTCACTGTATTGGTTTGTTTGTTTCTAAGCTTTCTTTTGCTTAGAGCTTTTCTTGAAATTTTGATTTATTTGGTCTCATTTTGGCTTGTCCTCAGCCCCCACCCAGAAGTCCATTCCCAGGTGCTTTGTGCACCTTTCAGTAGGTGGTTACATCCTGGTCCCATCAGCTCATAGTGGACTCAAGGGACATTTCCTACCCTTGGAGGGAGGGGAGGAGAGGTGGGGGGGAGAGAGGGAGATTGTGGTGGGGGCAGGGTGGAGGGGTGAGAAAAAACGGCATGTTTTGTGCCAAATGCTTCCAAGTGATGGACTTCCTGTTTTGCTTATTAAAAGAGAAGAGTTTTGGTAAGAGTGACAGGCAGAGAAAAGTGTTCTTGGACTTGGAGTCAGAACTCAGAAACACAGACGCAGAGGCTCTTCCCAAGCCCCTCACTCCGCCCTGCTGCCAGCTCACAGAGGTCCCCACGATATGTCACTTCCCTTGAAAGGAAGACCCTTTTCCTCTGTAAAACATTTCATATGAATCATGAGAGCCTGACCAATAGGAATTGTTGGGAAAGTTAATGCGAGGTGGTTTTTTTTTTTTTCTAAAGTGAATTGTAAACAAAGCAGCATGCTTAAATCCGTTAGAGCAAGGAGCCCATAAAACTAAGCGGTTTTAAGACACAGCCTCTACTCTGAGGTCTCGAAGTCAGGAGTCACACTCGAAGCAGACAGACACGTTCACAGGAAAATGAATGAAACATCTGCACATTCTCAGAATGAAATACCATTCAGGCATAAAAACTGGAAGACAATTTATGAATCTGCCGTGGTCCACAAAAATAAACTAATTTGTTTTTCTACATTAATGACTAAGGTATAAGAGAACGCAAATATAATAATTAAAGGTCGCCTTGGGCGCCGGAGTCATTAGAATCTGTGACGTACTGTTTATCTCCTTCCTATGCACTGGAGGTGGGTGTGTGTTTTCCTTGGCAACCATCACTAATGAGGTTCACAATTAAGAAGGTTGAGTCCCCATCCTCCATCCCTGCCTCCCCAGAGAGCCGGAGCTCGCAAGGCGGTAGGTTCAAGGAGGGCCCCTCAGCCCTCTGGTGTTAGGTTGTAGTCTGGGTCCAAAATCAGCCTCCTCTAATGAGCTATTATGATCTGAGCACAGCACAAGTATTTATTTTTGTAAGTAGCATGAAAAAGCATTTGACTTTAAGCGGAAAATATAGCATTTAGAAAAATAAAGGCCACTCGTGGGTACCTTGGAGATAAAACCCAACTAATCCAAAGCTGTTCGCAGAAGCGGTCTTGATCAACATTTTTTTTAATGTTTGTTTCTCAATGTTTTTAATCAACATTGCAACCGAACCACTTTCTTGCAAAGAGATTGAATGCCTCGTTCCACCCCAGAAAGTGACTCCTCATAGTAAAACACAAAAAGGTGACTCTGAGAACCAGCATAGAGGTCTTCAAGAAAAGGGCATTTGTCATAAATAGGAAGGGTTTTGTCTGTGTGTGTGTGTGTGATGAATGCAGGGTTCTCAAGTGCCCTACAAAACAAGACAGGGTTGTCTCTAGAATAAAGCGATGTGTACCCCATGCGTCCGTCACTTCCTGAGAGAGCTCACACTTAGGAAGTTCATTGTAAGGGCTGGCCACATCATTCCCAAAGCCTGTTTACCACACCTCCTGCCTGGTTAGGACATATCATAGGGGTGGGATGTTGGCTTTGAGTCAGTCCCACATTCTTTAAGGAGAAAGTGCCCCCATAAACCACAGATCTGTGCTTCTGTGCAGCCTCTCCTGGCTAACACCTCATTATCCAATCATCTAATATTCACCAGCAGTGTACACACTCGCTGATGGTTTCCAAGTAAACGAATTCCCCCTGCTGCTGCCGCGGATGTCTGCCACCGTGTCCTTTGAGCTCACAAAAAGCAAGGCACATTATTTACAGTATTGAGCACAGGCGAGGGGAAAACAACCAT
>NW_017731435.1:2195096-2215096 GCF_001890085.2 Hipposideros armiger
GCCCTGGCCTCCGCACGCAGGGCTGCTGGGAGCGCAGCGCTGGGCCTCCGGCCCCTCTCCCCCTGTGCCCTCCCTCTGCTGTCGGTCTCCCCTCCCCCCAGCAGGGCCCCCTGTGTGCAGGCAGGCCAGGCCGCAGCCATCGTAATAACTCATGCAAATGCGAGGGCTCCGGAGACAAAGAGAGGTCAGGCCAGCAGCTCGGGGATTCCTGTCGACAAACAATATTAGATGTAAAATGTGTACCTTTGACAAAAGTATTAATATAGTGCTTTTGATTTTTTTTTTCCCCTGATGAAAAGTGAAAAGTAGTAATTGTGGAGTGACAGAGGAAAATGAAGTTTTGAACCAAAAGGCAAAGTTCGCGGAAGGAAAAAACCAACCCAATTAGCTGCTCATGAGCAATCGAAACGCAAGGCGTTTGCTCCCCCACCTACCTCCGCAACCTTTTGATTGACTCTGCCTAGATCTGGGCGGCGGAGCAGATAAATCGACGTGCAGCGTGCACGCGACGCCTAATCATTTGTAATCGTCATATTTGCCCTGACACATAATTTGCTACATCAAGTCGTTTTTTTTCTTGCTCACTAGTATTCCAAGGCTTGGCCTTTGCTTTATAAAACATTGAATAGTTTGCTTTAAACACACCAGCACGCTAATGTACGCTCGCCCTTAGCGTGGCGCCTGGAGGAATACCCGCCTCTCCTCCCGCTGTGCCCGGGGGGGGGGGGGGGCTGGAGGTGGGCAGCGTGGCTGGTGCGGCCGGCCGGCCGTCTGGGACGCTAAGGTCCGCATTCTCTGTCTTGTGCGAGCAGCCACTCCGTGCATCAAGGCCATCAGCCCCAGTGAAGGCTGGACCACGGGGGGAGCGACTGTGATCATAATCGGAGACAACTTCTTTGACGGTCTGCAAGTGGTGTTCGGGACTATGCTGGTGTGGAGCGAGGTAAGCCTGCGGGATGGGGCCCTGGCAACTGGAACTTTTTCACAAACGGCTCGACAGCTGTCAATAGTGCCCTGATACGAGGCATCCTGTCGCAAACCCCCTTGGAGCTGGCAGCTCGCCTGTGGCAGGGGCTTCTCCAGTGGGTGGGTACAGGATGCCCCCCGCCCCCCACCCTGGGGTTTCAAACCTGCCGTAGGGGGTCCCTCAGTACACTGGAACAATTAGTGCTAGAATTACTAGAAGCAGGTTTAAGGGGACATATGGTGGCAATTTTCATATGAATGATGCCCTGTGGCCTTTCCTGCAAACTAAAACCCGGGATCATTTGCAGATATTTTTCTTAAAGAGCACTGGATCCCGCGTGTCTGGGTGACAGCTAGGAGGGGGCGTTTTGAGACGATAGTCCAATTTTGCTCATTTTGGTAATTATATCCAACTGGCGAGTGTCCGCCTCTCACGGCCAGCACCGCTGAAAGCTTGTTCACTGTGGTTTTGTAGCTGATAACTCCCCACGCCATCCGAGTCCAGACCCCGCCGCGGCACATCCCTGGCGTCGTGGAAGTCACCCTGTCCTACAAGTCCAAGCAGTTCTGTAAAGGTGCTCCTGGGCGGTTTGTCTACACTGGTGAGTTCCCATTTTCAACTTTTATGGCGATGTGGGAGGTGGCCCCTTAGGGCTGCGTAGCTGGGCTCTGCGGTGAGGACGGGCGAGGCCCCTGGGCTCACGGGAGGGGGTTCATCACGTGCACCATGTCTACGTCCCCGTCCGAGTTGGCAAGACGCTGTGAGCAGGTGCAGCCCCCACTGGCCATGTGACCTCGGGCCCTCCCATCTAGGACTTCTATTTTCTCACCTGTCAAGAAAGGTGGTGGGGCCGTCAGCAACAAGTCACCCAGCTTTCATGGTGGGGGGTGCCCAAGTGCCCGGCTTGTGCCGAGGGCCCTCCCTACACGCCCATTTCGTCACTCCGTGTGGCTGCCCCGTGGTGTCGCTGTTGCTCATTTGCACAAGCTGAGACTCAGAGGTTAAATCGTGTTCCCAGGGTCGCACACCCTGTACGTGAGGGGCCTCCCTCCTATGCCAGGTCTGTGCTGCGGGCCTGGGGTCTCACACCCTACACCTCACTGCTTCTGAAAGGGGATCCGTATTCTGCAAGGGTCTCGGGCAAACTCGTGTCACCAGAGGGGTCACCGCTGAAGTTACACATCTGTTATCTGAAAGTTGCCTTATGCACCGCTTTGCACCAGAGTGCTTAGGGAGCAGGATTTGTTGGGGGTTGCGATCTGGAAATGCCGTAAATACACAGAAGGCATGTTCACATTTTGAGTTCTGACCCGGCCAAGTGCAAAAACTAATATCTGAGAAGTGATCTTAATGCTGATGGCACCTGCTAAAACCTGGGAGGGTGAAGGTGACTAGGACGTGTCCCTCAGTAGTGGTGGGTCTGATGTGCGTGAGCGGTGAGGGCGGCCTGGGGCCATGGCTCCGGGCAGGGGTCTTAGACGATGCCGTGTCACCAGGTACAGGACACCCTGCAGCTGGGCTGACCTCCCCTCTGTCCATCAGGCAGGTGACACGGCAACCCTGGGGAGTCTCTTCCACTTTGGGGTTTGAGGAGGGAGTAGAGGTTCCTCACCCACCCCGTTTTGAGGAAGGACCAAGTGAGTGTGAAATGCAGACAGTTCTGCCAGTGGCCACATTCCCGTGGGCCCAGCACCACCTCAGGGCCAGCCTGGGCTGCCAGTGACACCTGAGGTCCTCGATGGAAGAGGCTGTCAGCCCCTCAGTGCTCAGTATCCCTCCATGTGGTCCAGCTGAGAGAGGAGCACCTGCCCCTCACCAGGGGCTGCTTTCTCTCAGGGACCAGCACACTCCCTGGAGCCCAGAACTGCCAAAGAACCCAGAGCAGGTGCCTGTAGCAAAAAGCTAGGGGTGCATGTCCCCCCGCTGCTGGGGCTCAGAGGCTCTTGGACCCTGGTGGACCCAGAGGCTGAGAGGCGCCCAGTGTATTAAAAAATTAAGACCTGCAAAACAGGCTTCCAAAGCGTGGGGCGCCTTGTAAGCGAGCGCCTGTACATACTTGAACCAATGCGTGCGGGTCCCTGGAGATGGACCTCAGAACCCCACCCTGGGCACGGTGGGGTGCGGTGGGTCTCACTGAGCACCTCTGCTCCAGGCCCATCTTGTGCACGAGCTGCAGCCGCACCCGTGCACATGCTCGGCACGCTGTCTCCTAACGGTGCCACGCGTGTCTGGGTTTCTGGCCTGTGAACTTCAGGCTGTAGAGGCAGTAGGTGCCCTGCTCGGCTCTGCCTGGTGCTGGCCAGAGGACCGGGGCCTGCGCTCAGACCCCCGTGGGCTTTGTGACAGTCCAGGAGAGCTTAGGGTCCAGGAGAGCTTAGGGTCCAGGAGAGCTTAGGGTCCAGGAGAGCTTAGGTGCCGTGTGACCCATGGCGGGCGCCCAGTGGGTGGTACCTCCTGCAAATGGTTACTGAGGTATAACTTCTGTCGGGGTCCTGAGTTCCTCAAAGGAAGGAATGTCTGTTACTCACAAACCATGTCCTGTGTCACGTGTCTGCTACACGACACATGGGTCCTGGGTTGGTTGCTTCAGGGGAGCATGTGTCTGTATGTGGCACGACTGACCTGGTCTGCGCAGAAATGGGTGAAGAAACCGCGTGTTCCCACATCAGACTCGCCATCCTGGCTGAACTCCTTCGTGGGGGCCTTAGTGGGTCCTTTGTCAGTCAGGTCTTTGCAGGTACGGGGTTTCTGGTGGGGGGACGTGCAGGCTGTTGCTGGGAGTGGTGGCCCTTCTCTGAGAAGGTGCGTGATGGCAGAAAGGTCCAGTTCTCCCCTCCCCTGCCCTCCCCTGCCTGTCTGCTGCTGGGGATGGTGGCCCCCGTGGGGCAGAGAAGGGCCCTGGGCTGAGCACTGTGCATTGTGAACAAAGGCAGGTGTGTTTGGAAGATGGGGGGGCGAAGGGGGAGGGGCTGCCTGTCACTGGCTGGCAGGTGTCACGTGTGGAGGGCCTGCAGGGCCACACTGCCCTCCCCGCTCCAGGCCCTTGTGAGGGGTGGGTGGGTGTCAGGCAGCTCTCTCTGCAGCCCTTTGCCCTCCTGCTAGGCAGAGATCTCTTCTCAGGGCGTCTGGGGTGTCCTGCCTCCTCCCCCTCAGGGAAGGGGCTTGTCCCTGAGCTGGTTCCGGCCACCACCCGCTGTCCAGAGGCCCGTCTTCCATTCCCACAGTGAACGTGGTGTCCGTGCCAAGCTGACTGGGCTCCTTGGGCCACCAGTTCAGGGTCCCGGCTGCTCAAGGCTTTGGGACTTCCTCCATGAGTTCTCCCACGAATGGGCCTTTCAATGAAGCCATTCAGTGAGCTGGGCCTTGCTAGCAGGAGGCTAATTTATTGCCCCCCCACCCCCACCCCAATCATTAACGGGAATATACATTTCAAACGCCGTGTAAGGGATACGGGGCCCTACACTCTCAGGGGGCAGAGGAAAGGTGGGGTCATAACCTGTCTGACCTGGAAGCTTCTGTCTGATTTGCATTGCCCTGAAATTGATGGGGACAATGAACTAATCACTGGGAATTGCGCTCCCCCTGAAAACGGAGCCAGCCCTTCTGGACGTCAGGACTTAGGCGCGCAGCCCCTGCAGGGAGGGCGCCGTCCCCTGGGCATCTGGCTCCCATCAGTGTCCCCCAGCCCGGAGGCTGCCCGGACACCCTCACAGTGAACCCTCCCGGCGAGCAGCCAGCCTCAGGATAATGAACCTGTGACAGAGGAGGGCCCCACCCGCCAGGGGCAAAAGGCCTAAATGATCTGTTTACAGTGATCTGAGAAACACCAGATTTTTCAGAACCAGACCCGATTAGTCAACCCCGAGTGGGCGTGGGCTCCCTGCTGCCCTGGGAAGGAGAGGCCGGCGGAGCCCATCTATCCAGGCCCCTTTGCCTGCTGCTTTCAACTACTATAAAGACACAATTACCTTGGGAAGTAGTGGCAGTTCAGTTGATTAGCACGGTGAATTAAAAGAATGAGTCACAAATGACATGTCCGGCTCTTTCATACTAGTCCTTTGTATTCCCACTGTGCCTCACCCCTGTTGTAAGAAGGTCAAAAATTAGAGAGAGAGAACAATTTTCAAGCGGCTAGCACTTAGGAGCAGAATTAACAACCACTCTGTATGTAATTGCCAGTTAATAGTAAATTGCCTTCTAGACTGTAAAATGCAATATATGTGGGTGGGCACCTAAAATTAAATTAATGAGATATTTGCTGCATTTAAAAGTGAATAGTGCAAATTAATAACTGAATGCAATGCTTGTTTTAATATTTGTCTAATAGTGAGTGTATCATTTGCTTGTTTAATAATAATTAAAGTGGTCCCGGAATAGCCTACCTGAGAAACTCATGGTACAGGCGGATGGAACCATTTGTTTCACATTCATAATTTCACCAGTAGAAACACATCCAATTGTTAAGAGCAATAAAAGAAATTATGTTTTAATTAGAATAGAAGCATTGTGGTGTTACTTGATTAAGACAAATAGGAATTTGTGTGCTTCTAAGTGAAAGGCGGCTAGAGCAAAAACTGCTTTTGCAGACGTGTTTCCGAGAGTGAGGCGTTCTTGCACGGATATGCGTGCGACTGCCTTCTCTCGGTGCCCGTGTGGCAGGATGGTTTCCTGTTGCACAAGAGAACCGAAGCTGGTGGGTGGTGACATGTTTCCAGCAGGGTTCCCCAGGACACCAGGTGACTCATAGGGGGCTCCTACTCTTGGCCTCTTGGACCCCCAATGTTTGTTTAACCTCAGTTTAGGGATTTCTTTTGCCAATGGGAGAAATGACCGCGAACTACCCAGAGTCAACATGTGGTCTGCCACAGGCCAAACCCAGTTCCTCAGGAAGATGCTGGCCGTCCATGGCACATGCGTCCAGGTGGGCATGGACCGGGCTTCTCTGCCGAATGCACGGCCCAGTCTCAGCTCTGCAAGTTAGTCCAAGACGGGGACATAAAAATGATGATTTTCTGCACAAAGACTTGCATTCAATCTCAAGCTTGTGAAATAATGACTCAACCAGTAATTGCTAACAGTTTGTGCTCTCTCTGATACAGTATTTACGTTTTTTGCTTTTTTAAGGTGCAGTCCTGGCACCCGTGGGGTGACAGTTTCCTTGCCCGTGGCGCACTCCAGGTCCTTGGCGGGCTGCCACCATTTAACCCCCACTTCACTTCGCCCCTTGAAAAGTGCTCATGTTTCTGAAGTGCCTTAAAGATCTTTTGTGTGCATTCAGATGTGATTGTGTCAACAGCACGGTGACACACTGCACCGTCAATAGCGCCTCTGACCACTGCCAGCACCAGCGAGCTGTCCCCCAGGCCAGTGCTCTTCAAACAAATTACTTGTGCCCACACAGCAAATGGTCCCTAATTGCCCCCCACAAATCATACTGTTTTTACTATGCTAAACTAAATGCTAATTAACGCCTTCCCTTAAATGTGAACCGCCTGATCATTGCGATTACATGTTTCCAACCACATATGTGGATACGATGGAGAAACAAATATTTCCATCACGGGTCCTAGAGTGGGGGCAACCTTCCCGCCGTTCAGCCAGTTCCTCCCAGGTGCCCCCGTCCAGCCTGGCCTGTTAGGCCCAGCAGCGCCCAGGCTGTCCAGTCCCCGGCAGTGAGCACTCTGCGGCCAGCCTGGTGTCACTGGTTCCAGCTCTGCAGCTGGCGGGTGGCAATGAAAGGCCACATCCCCTGGAGGGTCGACACCTTGGCTTTGATGTGAGGTTAGCTGTGGGGAGGAGGAGGGTGGGACGGGCACGGGTGACTTGGCCCCCTCTAGATCTGTCCAGACTCGGAGAGCTGGCAGTTACCCAGATGGCACAGCACCTGACAGCACAGTTTTTCCTCCCAGCACAGCCCCACCTTGGCTCTTGTCATTTGTCCCCGCACTGGTGAGAGAGGGCAGATTTTCCCCATCGGCCGGGATGGTGTGCAGGCCTGGGAGTGGAGTCAGGCTGGCCGTCTCTGGGGTCATCTGCGGGTTCTTTAGGACCACCGAGGAAGGCAGGACACCCACCTGGCATCCTGTGCAGCACGTTAGACCAAATAACGATCAGTTCGTCTGCCAGCATGCTAAGTGGGTGCTGGCCATGCACAGGCAGCCTCGCGCCCCTGCGAGGGCTCCGGGGGTCACTGCTGTCCCCTTTCCCTCCTGTCTCGAAGGAGGCTGGGAGAATGAGACACACCGTTTGTGCTATTGCACAAGTAGACGATTTGTCCTAATCAGTGACACCCATTTACTAGAATTGCTTAAAATGAACTATACCTCATACAGAAATCGCACATTTAGAGAGTTCCATTCATCATCTGAAAATTGAGGCCAGTAAACTTTTCTGCTCCTCCAGTGGGATCGTAGGCACGCATCAAAATGTTAAAAATGATTGGTGAGAGGGAGCTGTCACCCATTTATCAAGGAAAAGAACATTATTTGCTAATTTCCCAACCAGGCTGGTGACAGGGTGCTCCGTCTTTGGACCCGCGGTGACCAGTATGGCCTTTTTGTTATTAGTACAAGTCAAGCGCTTTTGGGCAGTTGCTAACAAGACACATTTGTCTGTCATCAGAGGGGCTTTGGTTGTTTTCCAAGTGGCTGTGACCAAAGTCTGCGCCCCGCGCCCCAATGGCTGCACTTTCCGGGGCCGCGCTCACCCGGGAGGAGAAATCAGCTGATAAATCACAAAGTTTCCATGTCAAGGTGAAGGTATCGACTCTCAGCACCAAACCTGACAAAATGTAGCCGAGAGGACACAGCCATTCATCTTCTGCAAAGGACAAAAGGGTCATCGGGTTTCACTCCGTGACTGGAGGGTGGGGGGTGGCAGGCCTGGCCCTCTGCTGCCAAGTCCCCCCACCCCCCCCAGCATGGGCAGGGGCCCGGCCGCCCTTCCCCACCACCCAGAGGCCCAGGGAACACAGTCACACAGAGGGCTCAGGAGCAGGACTAGCGTCTGGGGTTTCTGGTTGGTCAGGGTGCGTGCCGCATGTCTGAGAGCTGTGGGACGGCGGGCAATGAACGAATGACCTTTAGAAACACAAAGCGATCGACTGAAGTGCAGAATAAAGCGGGGATAACAAGGTGTAAAAAGGAAATCGCACCGATCACCCTGGTGAGAACTTCCCCGGGCTCGGGCAGCGTTAGCAACCAGCGTGACAGGGAGACCCGTCCGCGGACGCGTGTGTTCTCCTGGCCAAAGAGGACAGAACGGGATCACTCTGCGGCCCCTAGAAGAATAGGAACGAGAGCTAAATGTTACTGTTCCTCCCTTTCTGGCTGACCAGTCCCCTGTGCCCCAAGCCCCTCCCACCAGCTCCATGGGGCTGGACATGTGGCCCGGCTGGGAGTGCTCCTGCTCTCATGTGAAACATTGACTTTTGGGGGGGGTCTTTAGACCTGTCTGGATACGTTTGCTCCAGGCTTAGGCTTAGATCTCAAAAGCTCAGGCTGAGAAAAAGCACACTTAAAAAATTCTCCTTCGAATCAGTTGGATCTTCTCTATTTGTTGTAGAAAATGCAAAATTCTAACTTTCTTAGAATGGTTTGTCTGTAAAAACAACAACAAAATGGGAGGCCATTAGTCAGTAATGTGGACTGTTGGCTACATAAAAAAAAAAAAAGTTTTCAAATGCTGTTAATGAGCATATGGAATAACTTGGTCCCACAAGGGACCTGGGTGCATGTGCTGTGGCACATATGCTCTGGAAGACTCATTACAGAGTGTTAAATTTTAAATACAGACGCTGCCATAGAGACAGTTGGCTGTGCAGGTCTTGGCACACGTCGGCGTAAACCATCTTTGGGGGACATCTCTTAAAGGTGCAGCCTGGCGGTGGGTCATCGCTTCTCTGTCCCTTCTAGATGCCACCCTTCCCTGCCCTCAAGATGTAGCCCTTCTTACATCTTTCACACGTGGAGATCCTACTTCCTGACCAAGTGACACGGGTCAGGCGGCCCCCACCCTGGGCATCTGATGCCCAGTGAGGACTTAGAGTCAGGGCATCGAGGCCGTTGGACGTGGGGAGATTCGGCCAGTTTCCTTCTCCACCTCCTCACCCCCTTTCTTCTCTCAGAAGGCCCTGCCCCGATACCCCTGGCCCTTCCTATCTGAGCCCCGAGGATGTGGGGGGAGCTGGTGGCCTGCAGTGCCATGCTGCTCCCCAATCTCCTGAGCTCATGTTCCCAGTGCTGGCCACCAGCCAGCGGCTTCAGCCATGACAGTCACTCCCACCCTGGTTTGGAAGAGCACCTGAGTGTTTTTCCAATGAATGTGTCCCCAGCACAGGAACACCCCACATAACCCTTAGTGCCTGCTGGGCTGGGCTGGTGAGCAGGCGTCCGAGCCGTGGGGTGCAGCTCCTGGTGTTTGTGTGGCTGAAGGACAGGCATGGTCCAGATGGCCCAGGTGACCATTTCACAGCGTACTAGGTGTCAAGCTGCAGTGTGTCCCAAAGGGAAGACTAGATTGGCCTTGTGTGCTTGTCAGTTAAAATGGGGCTTACTCCACAGCCTGACTTGCTTTAATGCCACGAAAGTGAGGTCCACATCTGTGAGGCATGGCCTCCACACTAGCATTCTTCCTCCACAGTCCCAGCAACAGTGGCCCGGGCCTGAGCTCTGTCCCCATGGCCGGACACTGGCACCCCCGTGTTCCCCACAGACCCCTGCCTCTCTTCCTCACTGCCCTGAATTCTGTGACCGTCTGTGTCACCTACTGTCAGGAATGACCTTTACGACGGGCATGGTGTCAAAGGATGGACGCTGACAGCCACCGTGGTTTGGAATTCCCCCGCGGTTTCTGGTGTTTAGTTTTTACCTGATGCCCACCTGGGCCAGGTGCTCAGCTGGGGGCTGCAGGCGATCAGAAGAGGAGGGGCGTCTGGGGCCCATAGGTGCTCAGGGTGGACGGTGCGCGGCAGTGGCTCCTCCCCAGGGGAAGCCTGGTTCTGGGCCTCACAGCTACCTTGCACCCCAGCTGACGCCAGGTCTTATGGGAATGGAACAGGACAGAGAAAGGAGTGAATAAAATAGTCATAAAATGTGCGGAGAGGGACAGCTGAGGCCCCGTGGGATTTTGTAGGAGGGAGGGCCTCTGGGGCATGGTGTGGAGGTGGCTGGGCGGGCTGCGCCCCTGGACATCCAGCAGTGGTGTGGGGAGGGGGGCAGTTCCAGGCGGAGGGACAGCATGGAGAAGTCGGAGCTGGCAGGGCCGCAGGGGTGGGAAGGGAGGTTGGGCCAGGCCACAGAGGCCTCCTGATGCCAACACGCTTCGGGGTTTGGGGGCCCTTGTGTGGAAGTCGGGCTGTTGTACAGGAGACACGTCATCTAGAATCCACTCAGGCTGTGGTTTGTGGATTCCGGCGTTCACGTTAGTCTTGGCGAGATGCCGGTAAAGGCTCTGCCTGAGGGCTTTCCTTTCCTTCATTCAGCCTGAAAAACCAGGAGTTAAAAATGCCTCCGTGGAGACTGAAAAGGGCAGTAGTGTTGGGAAGCCACATCCTCTGCCCTGCATGGGCGCCCGTTCCCCCTGCCCGTCCCTCCCCCACGGCGGGGTCTGTCTCGTTTTCTTTCTCGGGACCTCCGCCTTCACACAAACGGCTGAAGCACCTTTAGCGCCAGCCGGCGCCAGACCACGGAAGACACTCCTCAGCACAGGTGTAGCGGGCACATGGATTCTAATCCAGATTGGAGGTGGCCCTTCCACTTCAAATTTCGGCTTTGTTCATGTGTAACTCACATAGCATACAATTCGCTAAGGTGCACAATGCGTGGCTTTCAGTGTGTTCACAGAGCTGTGCAGGTGTAAATCTAACTGAAGGACGTTCTCATCACACAGCGAGGACGCCTGTATCCTTAGCAGTCACCCCACTCCCATCGCTCCCAGCCCCCCCCCCAGGCAGCTGCACACCTACTTCCGGGCCCCTGTGCATTGATTGGGTCCTCTGGGCGTTTCCTATAGATCAGGGGTGTCAAACTGGCGGTCCACGGGCCACATGCGGCCCTCGAGGTAATTTTTTGTGGCCCACGATGCTCTGAAATAAAATGAAAATAAAAAAAATTGTTATGAAGAAAATAGCGCTTAGGGGAGATTGAGGCAATACTGTACACACAATTCCCTCGTTAACCCTTTAACTACTGAAGACGAGTATAGAAAAAATTACCTCGAGGGCCGCATGCGGCCTGCGGGCCGCCAGTTTGACACCCCTGCTATAGATGAACCACACTGTGTGTGGTTACGGCGACAGGCTTCGTTTCACTCAGCATGTTTCAAGGTTCTTCCATGTCATAGCGTGCATCAGAGATTCGTCCCTTCTTACAGCTGCATAGATTCCTGTGCAGGGGTAAGACCCCGTTTTGTTTATCTAATCATCAGCGGATGGGCTCTTGGCATTACAAGTAATGCCGTTACAAGACATTTGTGAACAGGTTTTTGTGTAGACATGTGAGAAACGTTACGTTCACTTGGGCTTCTCAGAATAAAAAACACTGTGATACCTTCTACATTGGCCTGGATTTTCAAGAAGCCCCGCAGTCATGACTCATGGCTCCTGAACACCTACTGTGCATCCTGCGCTGAGTAGGGCAGGTGTGTTGTGACCCAGGGTGATGGCCCCACCTTCAAGGAGGAGGGCGGACCCCTGGGCAAGCGAATGGATGTCCTGGGAAGTGCACCCATGGGTGGGTGGGGCAGAGGGTGCTGTGGCTTTGGGAACACAGGAGGGAGGGGTCTTTCTGTCCCAAGGAAGCCTCAGTTTTGGGAGGGGTTTGGGCTTTCGGAGCTCCTTTTGCAGCTAACTCCGAGCAGAGATTTTGCACTGGGTTAGTATGCAAATCCTCTGCCCCGTGGTTCTCCACAGAGCGTGACGTTGCCCACTGAGTTTTAAGCCCCTCCCCACCCCAGGATGTCTAAGAGGGGCACCAATATCAACACTTGATTTTTCCTTCTTAGAAAGGGGCTAACATTAGGTAGCATGTGACTTCATTATGTTGAGGGTGGCTTTATTCGCTAGCTTCCCCTTCCTTTCTGTTCACTGGCCCTTCTGTGCATAGACAGGTAGCACTTGCCTTTGGGGAGGGGGTGAGGTGGGGGGTGCCAGCAGCATGGGTGACCAGGTCACTTCCCACCTCAGGGCTGCGTCGTGGGGAGTCTGTCTTGGGCTCTCGGTCCCCGTCCCCAAGTGAGCGCCTCAGATGTGCCACGTGACCTTGGTTCCCTTAGCTGCCGGGCTGGGCTTGTAGACCTAGTTTCGACATGACTATAAAAGCCGCAATCCAGTGCATTCTGGGAGGTATGTAAACAGAATTGTTTGAATGCAGTCCAATAGTTGTCAACGAGGGTATTATTTTGGTAACAAGGAAGATGAGCTGTCCCCTTTTCTGTGTTTGGTGTCACATCACAATGCCACCATCCGCTGCCAGGCGGCGGTGAATGGCAGCGGGTCCCTGTGCACAGGCCGGGTTGGGCTGCTGTGAGAATACCGGTACAGCATTCCCGATACCAATGAGGAGAGCCTGGTTTCCAATTAGAAGTCCCGGGCGGCACCTTCCCACCCGTCTACATCTCGGTTACGGAAAATGCCCTTCGGTTAGCGGGTTAAAAGGGCTTCCCGGGGTAACTACAGGGTGAAACAGAGGCCGACCTTGGGCAGGTCTGAGCCACCCCCACCGTTGGGGCCCCACGCCAGGATGCTGGAAATCCAAGTCTCTTTGATGAGGGCAACCCAGGGTGCATGGCTTGGTGTCAAAGAATGGGGACCCCCGCTCCCCCCCAAGACTTCCGGTCTGTTCCCGCCCAGTGCCGCGGCTGCCCTTGGCCAGCCCAGCCGGGGAGCCAGGCCGGCTCCCGGGGGCAGCCGTCTGGGGGGTGATGCTGCCTTTGTGTGTCCCATGCATGCCACAATGCCTGGCTCACCCTGCCGAGTTCTGTGATTGAAATTCATTGCCAAATTTATTGAGAAATTAATGAGAAAAGCTGCAAAGTATTGACTTTGAGAGGAAAACACAACTCATCTTGAATGAGGAGGAAAATGCAGCAATAATTTAGCCACTATTGATCTGGCCCTGTCCATGTATTGATCTTCATTTTACAATATTAATTTGCACCTGCAATCGGCTGCAAAGGGAACCGATTTCATTTCGTGGCCGCGTTAATGTGCAAAGCATTAGGTGCTCTTAAGTGGGGGTGTTACACGTCGTGTCGGGAAGGCAGATTTTTTTTTTCTATTTTTGCTTGTTACTGAAATAGACTAGAAATTAATTTTTTTGTCGGACAAAATATGAAAGCAAAAACCCATCTAAGAGGCGGCCCTCCTCTCGGCGGCATGGGCCGCGTTTCATCCGTGAGGAGCCGTCAGCTGCCTGAAACTCCAGCCACCTCTCATCATCATGCCCGGATCAGTTCAAAGTTCATGAAATTTCTATGAGCATTGATCTCGCCCCATTGATTTTTTTTCCAGCAGATCTTTGAAATTTTAATTTCCCGAGCATCTGAATTTCTTATAGATGAAATGCACTTGGAGGAGACAGTTGATGATAAACTGGAGAACTTAGCATCATTTTAAAGCCGAAAAAAAGGGGAGAAAAAACAGGCCTTTGCCGGCTGTGTGCCGTGTTTCCAAGGCGGCGTGATAGAGGGGCTCTGACGGGGCGGGGTGTGCAGGGGGAGTAGATACCGATTTTGTCTTTGGTGGCCACACATTTTTAATGCAACTTTTTATACAGTCATTTTTGAAAGAAAAGCTATCTGGAGAAACAGCGGGACAGAGCCTCCTTCTTCACTGCGCAATCATTTGCTCACAGCAGTCTTTATCACCTGGTCAAGTTCACCTAGTTACTTATCAGTGGGACATTTAATAACCTCAAGGTGATATAATTGCTATTGGCATTTTTCCCCCTCGGATTCAGCTGGTTAATGTGTAAACTACTTGTCAGCAAATAGCACTTTGTCACTGAAATCGCTAACACCCTCTAGAGGGACGTCTTTGTATTGAGCAATTTAATTTTACTTTATTTAATTTTTACACATTACAACCTGTGTTCATTCAGGCACACTGAAGGTTTGCAGCCTGTTGGGGCAGGGTCCGGGTTCCCTGTTAGTAAAATACACTATATCTTATTTAACTATCCCCATCGCCTTAATTGACGCGCGTTCTTGTCCTTCGGAAAAGGAACTGCAGATGTTCTTATTATGTAGTTATGTTGCTAATGTGAAAAACTGCCTCATTATGAGGATCTGTTTGGAGCTAGAAAATTACTGCATTATGACAAATGCATGATCGGGAAGTTACAGGAAGATGATCATTATTGAAATGAAACTGGAACTCATTTAATAGCTGCAACCAGCAGCTGGAATGAAGCAAATGGATGTCTTCCTGTTTTTATTGTTGCAGTCAGGTTTCTCAGGCAGAAGGGAAAGCTGTGCTAAACCTAGAACTTCTTGTAGCTTTCTCTGCTCGCTGGGCTTCGGTGTAAACAATGGAGAGGCGTTGCTGAAAGTCCTTGCTACCTACCTGCCATGCCCCCCCCCTTGTGTGTTTAATGACGCTATTTTAAAGACACGAATGTGGCTGTAGAAGCAATTACTCCAGGAGTACTTACAGTCGCACAGCTCGCTGGCTGGGCTGGTCTCCAGGTCTCCCTGGCCGGGTGGTCGGGAGGTGGCCATCACAGTTAAGCTTGGTCGCTGTCCCCATTTGCAGGCAGCGCACCTCCAGGCCCAGGTTGGAGGGGTGGAGGCCCTGGCCCCCGGGGCAGGCAGCAGCATCAGCGAGGGGCCGCCTCTGCTGGGAGCTGCCACTCACGGATGCCCTTGGGGGCGGGTTTCCCACAGCGGAGCCCAGGGCGCATAGTAGCTGCTCAATAAATGTCGGGTGAATGGACTGGATTTCAGACAGTTCATTTGGCCATTTTACGCCTGGAAAGTTGCTCTTTGTAGAAAACACTTGCTGTCCCCAAACATATGTATTTTCTAGCCTGGAATGTTGTCTCTGTGTTACCGACCCAGAGGTCCTGAGCATGTACCCTTGCTTAATCGAATTAGGTTTCTACATTAATGGACTTACTATTCAAGTCTAATCAAATGATCATACACATTTTGGAGTGTTCGAGATAAACAGAGACCGTGGGGCAGGGCTGGCTGACACAGAAGGGTAAGCCATCAAAATGAAAGCTAAAACTATGTGTGTCACAAGAAGGAACATTCCACGGACTCGCGCCTGTTGGTACGTTTCTCGTGGCAGCCGTCTGACTGGAGCTGCCCCAGCCACAGCTGCAGCTCAGAGCCCAGTGCCGTTCCCTGCTGCCACATTAGCTCCGGCAATCCCAACTTGAACTGACATCACAGACCGTTAAAATTTTATCAATTGCAGTATGATTAATCCCCCAGTACACGGGCATGACTTAAATATTTAGAATGCTTCTTCTGTTATGACTTTAATGCATGTAAAGTAACGAGATTAACTCCAGTACACTCAAATATATTTAAATATGTATCCTTCCCGAGCTGCAGGCGATTCCGGCGTGTAGGACTCATTGAGTCTCTGTGGCCGTGTCAGGCTCCATTTGTATGACCCGCGCTGGATGCTGGCCTGCGTGATCGCCGGATATCTGGCCTTTCACAGGCTGCCTGACTGCCTGCCCCATTTGGCAGGGAGTGTGATTCCCAGCTAGTCTAGCTTCTGATTCACTCAGGTTTTATTGCTGTGTAATTTTCTTATTCTAAAATAAAAGCTCTCCAACAAAAATTACTATGCATTAGGCCGCAGTAGCCTACTCAAATGGATATTAATACAGTTTATCTCTAAAAGGACGAATAATGTATTTGAAACAGATAAAAGGCCCTGCACTAAATGAGGAATGTTAATATCTTATGGCACGGCTAATAAAGAGATGTTTCGCAAGGGGGATTTGTTTTATGACGTTGGATACAACAGTGTATCGTCTGATATATCTCACATGGTACAGTTTTGCACATGCGGTCACCTCTTTCATACACGACAGCCCCTGTCAGCCAGATTTGAATTCAGAACAAAGAATGGGCGCTAATTACCTCCGAGATGCAGACGTGTGCGAGGCCACACCGAAAGTTGGAAGCTTATGGTACATTTTGAGAAATGCCTTGTTTTTTTCCCCCTTCAGCAGAAAATAGCATTTGTTTTTGTTGTGTTTAAGGCAGAGTTTAAATTAATTTAACCCAGTGACACATGTTCAGAGACTAAGCATGCTGCTAAATAATTCCTTGGAATAAATTGCTCAGGAACCAAGGACATTAATTTACGGCTCTCCTGATGCTGACAGATGTGAGGGCGGGAGGAGGACCTCCAAATATTAACATAAAACAAATTTGCTTTATTCTTCTTCATATTTCTGCTTCATCCCCGCCTTGAGCTCACCCAAGGCTCCTTCTCTAATTATCCACGAGGTCAGTAAGCAGAATTGGGAAGAAGCGGGGAGATCAATACAAATTACCCCTGAGCAAACCAGTGCTGACAGCCTGAATTGCAGCATATGTTTACCCAAAATCAGGCAATTTATCTTAATATCAGCAAAGTAATGCAGTGCAGGTGAAAGGTCAGGCAATCTCTCCCCCTCATAATTACCCAGTTCTAAAACAGGAAAGTGGTATTGATTGGCCTGGCTCGGTGCTTGGTGACTGGACGTGCCAGAGCCTCACCCTGCCCGGCCAGGCCTTGCCTTGTAAACTCCACACGCTCAGGATTTATGAGATGTGTGCGAAGGGTCTTAGGCTTTCTCCTCCAGTCGCAGAATTTGCCAGCAAAGCCTCGGCAGCTCCCCGTCTCACCGGGCGTGGGGTGATGGGCTCTGTGCTGCTCGGCACTCAGGAGGTCACCAGTCGGCCTGGCAGATGGCAGCTGCTCTTGGAGGCATAGAGGCAAATTGATCCCCGCCCCCCCCTCAGTGGTCACACACATCCCAGAACCACAAATGCGTGTCGCTTCCGCAGTTTGAAGACAAGGGCAGTTTCCCCCCCACCCCGCCCCCCAATTCTTCCATGTAAATTCTCTGGCCTTCCAGTGGCCAAGCCCCGGATGGGTTTGAAGCTGCAGCAGCCCCCTCCCCGTTGGGCATGGCGGAGACCTCCAGTGGCACAACTCTGTGTCACCCTCCCAGCATGCAGCCTGGTGCCTAGCTTCTTGGCAGGGCAGTCAAGGTGTGAGTGCTCCTTGGGCTGAAGCGAGGTGAAAGGTACCCTCATATTTATACTGCTTTAAAATGTTTCTGGTCTTAGAAGGAGAATATCAATTCAGCTGAAACATTGGAGAATGTCTCTCCCAGAATGAGAGTGTATGGTTATTACAAGTCATAAAGCTTCTGAGAGCTTGCATTAAAGCGTCTATCACCTGTCAGGGCATTTGCATGAAATCTATAGCGGCCGCCCATCTATCTTTTCTGATCACCTTTCACCAGGCCGATTCATTAAGTCAGACAGTCATGCTGATTAGCTGGGAGAGAGAAGAAACCCTGACGTGTTAGAAATGCACAGTGGGCCACCTTTTTTGTTCTCTAATCAAGAAACGTAATACTTTATCTCATCCTTTTTGGACCAAGTCGCTCGCTGGGTGCGGGCCCATCCGCCCCGCTGCCCGCGTTGCGCTCCCGGCTGCCACCCTTGTCCCAGCCCAGGCAGAGACATGACAAATTGTCCCCCAAGTCAACGCTGACAGCTTCTGATGATTAATGGTTTGATTATGAAGTGGTTTTACACATATAGAATTTACATCACAGGGAGTTAGAAATTTTGCCATGTCACACACGCCGAGGTATTTTGAAGAGCTTTACTATTTGCAAAGAGAAAAGAGGGTAAAATCATAGCAAAAGCCATGTCATGTAAAATCAATACGTCGGATCAATGCTTTATTAACAAGAAAATGTCTTACTTCACATTCCTGTGCGGACCTTTGTCTCCGGGATGTATGATGGAATGTCAAATCATATTGCGGTCCTCCACATTCGGGCCCCTTATTGAGTGTACGCGGAGTCTTCCGGTGTCACTTACAAGACCCACAGTGGGTGTTGACACCCGCAGCCCAAGCGCTCGAGGATAACGGTGACCAATTATTTCGGAAAGCCCTTTCAAAGGCAGCCTGTCACCTTGTTCTTGAAGCCGTAGCCTTTTGTGTTCCCAGCAGTCCAGGGACCTGCTGAGTTGGGTGGTGTTAATCATCAAATTACGTGCTGACTAATGAGTGATGGCCCAAATTGGGGGCTGAGTAATGAATAGATGGCGGCAGGTCTTATTAGCTTCAGAAAACCCCCTGATTTATGTTGCGCCATGCACTGTGGCGTTACTCCACGGAAAACGATATCTCCATCAAGAAGTAATGTACTCTAATAAGTATTTTCATCTTAACTCGCGTGCCCGGGCCTCCGGGCTCAGTTTTTGTTGGAGTCAGGCAGAGCCGTAATAAAGCCCAATGGCTCCTTATAAAGCTTGTTAAACACAGAGTGTGCAGTCGGACGGAGTCCCGGCCGTGATTCATGCACTGTACACAGCCCGTGTGCGCTGATTTATGGCCCCGCACAGTTCATAGTCAAAATTACAATTTGAGGGATAAAAAGATTAATTACTATTTGTGGCCAGCAATTCCGTGAGGCTGGTGGAATGATAGCGTTCTACATCAGTTTGTAGTCAGTCGCTCACAGATTATTAAAGCTTTGCAAGAGTAAGCGTCCCTCCTGCCTGGTGTGGGCTCCGGCAATATGCTAGACAAAAAAGGACCACAGGGATAAATCTGAAGCTGGCAATAGCTGGACATATGTCATAATTGCCAGTTTCCCATAAATCCCTGGCTGGTGCAGACGGCTCCGCGTGGTGTAGACAGTGATCATGACACTGCTGATTGCTATGGCCCCGAGACCGGCAACTTTGCGACTGCACTACCATTCTTACAATATATTGAGTAACCCTTTGACTTTCTTCCAGTCTAATTATAGATTAGAAATAATCACGGCTTTTATGTGCAAAAGAAAGGGGGAAATCCATTCCTTGAGACAGAACTGGCATTCGGGGTGTGTGTGGGGGAGGCGGGGGGTGGGGTGCTTGCCTTCCAGAGCCTCAGAAAAGCAGAATCGCACGTTTATTTGTAAGCGTGCAATAAACGCATAATGGATGACATAAAAGTAATTAACCTGACCTACATCTCTGTGTCCTGTTACAGCCCTTAACGAACCGACCATAGATTATGGTTTTCAGAGGTTGCAGAAGGTGATCCCGAGACATCCGGGCGACCCCGAAAGGTTACCCAAGGTGAGTGAAAGGGCCAGGGCTGCCCTGCTCGCGGGGGGCCGCCACCGGGCGGGCTCCGGCTCAGGGGCAGCAGGGGCTCTGGGAAGGGGGCTTCTGGGCGCCCCAACTCCTGGTGCCCACGGCAAGGCTGAGAGGTGCCCGGCCTGACCCGGAGGCGGGCCCAGCGCGTGGGAAGGGAGCTGAGTGGCCTCCACATTGGCATTTCATCCAGTCAGGACCATATTTTTGAAGGAGGAGAAGAAAGGCTTCTCTGATACAAATATTTTGGATTCTGCAAGGGGACATAAACTTCCGCGTAATGAAATAGTTCAATTAAACATTTTCCACTCCAGTAGCCCGTGCTGATTTCAATCTAGCAGCCCCAGTCTGATCTGTGATTACTTGACTCTTGTTTTCCTTTCATTTTCTAAAGCTCGATTCAGTTTAATCTTTTGTTTACAAAGCTTTTGTTATAAGTCCCTGACTTAGCAGGCTAACAAATGAAGTCCACATATTAATATCTAGGGGGACTTTTCATTTAAATTCAGAAAAGACAAAAGGCACCCGCGCTGTTTATGCACACGCCACATATCACAGGAATTTCATTTTGATGTATAACATTAAAGATAAGTCAAGCTTATAATTTTTCCCCTCCTTTGATATAATTTTGTCTCTTTCTCTCTTTAGAAGCCATCTCTGACTTTCAAGGCAGAGTTGAAAACACACAATGAAACAT
>NW_017731435.1:2220096-2231572 GCF_001890085.2 Hipposideros armiger
CTGACATCGCCGAGGCGTTGTACAGTGTCCCTCGCAATCACAACCAGATCCCCACGCTGGGCAACACCCCCGCACACACCGGCATGATGGGCGTGAACTCCTTCAGCAGCCAGCTCGCCGTGAACGTGTCAGAGACGTCGCAAGCCAATGACCAAGGTAGGCGGCCACGCAGGGCGGACCCCGCCCCCGCCCCCCGCCACAGGGTGGCGAGACTTAGCCGCAGCCGACCCGTCCTGAGGCCAGCTACACAGCACAGTGCTCGGTCCCCAGAAGCTGTGCCCAGCAGCTGCCGTGCAGAGAGCACGCTGAGGGCGCAGAGCCTGTGTAGCAGCTAATTGGCTGCTTATCGTATCTGCTAGAAGTTTCCTTGAATTTATTCGTAAGCGACCTGGTTTTCCTTGAAAGTCTGGGGTAAGCCATAGGGTAGCTGTGATGTAGTGAGCCAATGGGACCCTCCTTGGATATGTTGCATGGGTGGGATTTGGTTTCTAAGTTTGGAATGAATAAACGTACAGGAAGCCCCACTGCCCCACGCCCTGCACCTTATCCCATAACTCAGCGTCCTGGGCGGCCAGGGCTCAAGGCACCGACTGCGTGAGCCAGTTCCTCGAGTCCACCTTAAGTCCCCTCTTAAAGCTCTGTGCAGGCGGTTGCATCAGGAAGCACCTCAGCTGTACTGCTGCTGGGCCCGCATTCACCCGTACCCCACGGCAGGAACGAGGCCACGGCTCCCACTCCCTCCCCACACTCACAGATGTAGACAGCAGCCATAAAAATGAAGACCCCCCCAAAGAGCCCTCCATGGGGCGTCACGGCCACAAACAAGCTCTCCTTGTCAGCCATGGCATTTGAAGGTCTGCAGAGGCCGAAAGTTCACCTAGTGGGGGGACAGACCAGGAAGCCAAGCTGTTGATAATTGCTTGTAAAGAGAAACGTGAAAGCAACTGACGGTTAGATCGAAGCACGCTTCGGCGGCTGTCGAAGCCAGCAGACAGGACAGGCCTAGCGATGACACGTGCCAGGTCTGGCGTGACAAGGTTATCCGAGCTGCGTAGGGGCGTTAGGGCTGGAGTAAAGCGTAAGGTCAATTAAAAATGTTTACTATATGACAGAGATTTGCGGGGAAACCCCCCCCAAGTGTCTCTCCCTGATAATAACGTTATTTTTGGCCGGGGGGGGGGGATTTTAACAGTCGGCTACAGTCGCAATACAAGCAGCGTGTCCCCGCGAGGCTACGTCCCCAGCAGTACTCCCCAGCAGTCCAATTACAACACAGTCAGCACTAGCATGAATGGATATGGAAGTGGCGCCATGGCCAATCTAGGGGTCCCTGGCTCGCCTGGATTTCTTAATGGCTCCTCCGCTAACTCTCCCTACGGCAGTAAGTGTCTGTTTTTGTCACACGTCATCACACAGATTCATTTTCACTGCAAAGTCAAATGTGTGCATTGTTGGATGTTCTGTGATATGAGCTACTGGCTAAAAGGAAGGGTGGCCCCGGAGGCTGGGCGTCCACATGACGACTGTAAATTGACCTAAAACGGGCCCCACGCGATCACATTGGAAACCCAAACACAATCGGAACCAAACGGGGCCGCCCAATTGGAAACGAAAGTCCAACACCAGAGTTTGCCTGTTACCCAGAGAGTGGCCAAGCCAGAGGCACCTCACGCGCGCCCCGCTGGCCCCGGTGTCCCGGGCAAGGCCGCGAGGGCTCTCTGTCGTGTTGCCGCGCCCGGCGTCGCGTGTCCTGACCTGTTTGCTTTGTTGCAGTAGTGCCGTCCAGCCCCACCATGGCAGCCTCTTCGGTCACCCTCCCTTCAAACTGTAGCAGTACGCACGGCATTTTCTCATTCTCACCTGCCAATGTCATCTCTGCAGTGAAACAAAAGAGCGCCTTCGCGCCCGTGGTCCGGCCCCAAGCCTCCCCTCCTCCTTCCTGCACCAGCGCCAACGGGAACGGACTCCAAGGTGAGCAGCGGTGCGCGGGCCGGGCCCCGGGAGTGCTCCAGGAGCCCCGGCGGGACTGTCCCCAGCGGCCTCCGGAGGGCAGGCCAGGCTGGGCCACACAGCGCGGGGTGGGGGGCGGGAGCTGCAGCCGTTCCTTGGGGCACATTCTCGGACCCTTGCATGCTCTCCTGCGGTCTGCCGCGCTGCGATACCCGCACCCACCCGGCATTCGTAGGAATGACACCCATTCGTTTAGCCCCACAAGTGCCAGATTCTTTCTCTTGGTTGATGAAAACCATTCCTCACCCTTCCAACAAGGCCGAAATGTCCTCGCGAAGCTCAGGGGATGGCGCCCCACGGGGAAGGAACCGGGACTGTGTTCAGTCCCTCTCGGCACACAGGCCTTCACGGCCAGGGCACAAGCCCTTTCACTGCCCAGGACGGGATGGCGGGGCACTGTGCCACCTGCAGAGCCCGTCTCAAAATCTGCCTGTTCTCCTTGTCCTGAGGCAGAGCCTTGGCTGTCAGCCTGGTCTCTGAGACCACAGGTGCCCCCAGGCTGTGCTGTCCTTGGCAAGGGGCTGCACCCAGACCCAGGGCCACGCACGCACCTATGCTGGATGGCAGGGCTTTTCTGAGTGGTCTCTTTCAAAGATTCACAAGGGAGAGGGGGCAGCCCCCAGGGCAGCGGGAGGCACTGCCGCCCACCGAAGAGGCCAGGCGGGGCGGCCCCCAGCGCCTGCCCAGTGCCGGCTCCCCCTGGGCAGTGGCCATCCTGTGTGGCAGGTGGGGCCCCGCGAGCGCCCCCAGCTCGTGCGTGGATCTTTGGGATTTTCAGAGGCCCACAGGCACTGAGATTAAGTGGCCGCCATCTGGCCTCTTTCAGACACCACCCTTGGTATATGCTCCTCCCGGTGAAAATCAAATCCAGTTACTCCTTTAAAAAAACTGAATCCATTCCTCCAGTATTTACTGAGCGCCTACTATGTGCCAGGCTCCCTGCTGGGTGCTGAGGACGCTACCGTGGAGAAGACAAACTGGCCCTTTTGTGAAGTCGGTGGCATATTTCACTTTGATGAACTAATGCTCAAAAAAGGAACTGGAAAGGTATCAGTGATTTGAAATAATTGTCTTCACAACATCTCTTAGTGTGTGAGAGGGACACCCAGGCCCCCAGAGTGCCGCCACCTGGCCCGGGAGGGAGCCCGCAGTGGTCACCAGACTGCTTAGAAGGCAGGTGGCCAGGGGCCGCGGCCCCGTGCACACGGTGTCGGGCCCATGGAAAGACGGTGCCATGTAAGCAATGTGTACACACACACACACACACACAGGTCTTCCAAGCCATAAAGTTGTAACGGTGAGTCGGAGATAAATTAATATTGTTGAAATTAATGAGCTGAGAAATTGAAGCTCGCATCACTACATGAACAAATGTATTAATATGTTACATACATAAATTAATGAGAACAATCATTCTGACAAAAATTAAACAACACTAAAGTTAAAAGATTTTAAATCACATTCGTGCCAGGAGTCCAGTGGAAAGCGCCCGCTACGCGTGGCATTGGAGCGCAGTTTTCTCTTTCATTCTGAGAGAACCGATGGTCGCGGAGGCAGAGCTGTGACTTGCGTCTCCTCAGGGCCCTTGGCCTTGAGCGGGCAGGGCAGGTGGGCTGAGTGGCTCTGATGCTGGAGGACCCGCGACTCACCATTACGATCCAGAGCGGTCAGCTGGTCAGAGGCAGGGCAGAGCAGGGGGACTCGGAGGCGTGTCCAGTTCTCACCTAGGGAGAAAGAGCAGGTTGGTTCACGTCTGTGGACAGAGGTGGCCTCTGGGGAGCCTGGGCTTCTGTCTGCTCTAAACAAGCCACGGAGATGTGAGGGAAGCACAGACGTCCCACCCAGAAAGACCAGACGCCCTTCCCGTGCCACAGGGAGCCTCTGAGGAGCCCCGCAGGGGGGTGTCCCCACCTGCACCCCCATCCCCTGAAGTAGGTCACCCCATGCCTTAACCAAGCCCACGGCTGGTTAACGGTGAGCCGGGCAGTCCCAGCGGCACCGCTAAATAAAGCACCAAGAGAAGGCTGGGCCCCTGCCCAGACGCGGCCCCCAGTAACCAGGCTCCTCTCTCTCTTGCAGCTATGTCTGGGCTGGTAGTCCCGCCAATGTGAGGACCTTTTGTTTACCTTCCGCAGCACCCAGCTTCCAAGGACGGACTTCAGGGGACACGTTTAGTATATTC
Source organism: Hipposideros armiger (assembly GCF_001890085.2). Classification (NCBI taxonomy): domain Eukaryota; kingdom Metazoa; phylum Chordata; class Mammalia; order Chiroptera; family Hipposideridae; genus Hipposideros; species Hipposideros armiger. The sequence continues at coordinate 2,224,289 of NW_017731435.1, forward strand.
AGACATGCTGATGGAGACAGTATCTTCAAATACGTCAGCAGCAGTCGGAATGCTACAAAAGACTTTAAAGATTTTATTTAAACTATTAAGAATCGACATGCAAACAGCCTACTTCTTCATGAACAATTCCATTTTATTGACTGAACTTTTCTCATATTTTCACATTTCTCAGTCCTGAAGAATAAGGAAAACAAAGCAACGCCTATTTTGTATAAAGTTTCTGACCCCGTCTTGGCTATGTCTAGTACTTGCTATGTGTTGGGAGAACCTTTGTGAATGCACCGTTTTGATGATCATGAAACACTGATGAAAAATGCCTCCAGACATTTTTCTGTACTCATACTTAGATTCACAATGGTTGTGTATCTCTATAATGTGAAATATTTTTTTGTGGTGGAAAAAGGGGGCCAAGGAGGTTGAGCCATCAAACTGGAAGAAAGGATGACTATATGATTAGGAGAATTGGGGGTGGCAGGGAGGGGGGGGAGGGTTGATCATTGCTTACCTTCATCTTAATGAAACTTTGTAACTTATTGTAGTTAGAAATTGTAACTTTGATATTGAATTCTCTTGCCTTCAACAAGCACACTGACAGAGAAAAAAAAAATGCTACTGTCTGTTGGTTAAACTATTCTCCCACTGCTAGAGCTTCCTGTTAAGCAAGTGTGATCTGCAACATTTTTCAACTTTTGCTAGCACTGTATACTATTGCATTCTTAGGCTACTGTGAGGTCCATGTTTCTTGTACCAGAAATTGTCCTTTTGACTTCTAGCTCCTCCCCCCCTGATGTGTTTTGTATGTGGTTATAAAATTGTAGACTTTTGTGATTTTGCCAAAGTTGTAGCTAAATATTTATACACTTGTCTTGAATTTTTTTCAGATCCACTTAAATATTTAGAAAAAAAATGGGTTTTATTCTTTATGTGTCTTATAAGGAATAAAACGGTCTCCATTCAACACTTTTCCATGAACACTTGCAGTTGCTAAGGGACTTTATTTTGTAACATATCAATTATAAATATTGTATTTATCTTTGAAATTTTGTACATTGCTTTTTCCCGCCATTTTCTTTTCCTTTTTCTTGTCCGTATTGGTTTTGGATCGTGGCCTGGTGTTAAGATGCTGGGAAGAGCATTAAGCCAAGAACCGTCTCTTTGATCTGTTTTGTTAAAATGAACCAGTGTCGTTGCATTTCATTTGTACTTAAAAAATTTGCTATTGTTTAGACTTTCCATCCTTTTTTTTTATTTTGAGGAAAAGTCAAATTCATTGTTTATTTTTATATTATTTTTAAGTTATCTGAACAAATACTTTTGAAAAAAAAAGTTTGTTGTATAGTCAAAACAAAAATGGTGCCACCGGCTGTGACAAATCCAAGTAGATTCTGTGCATGTGGAACAGCCACAAAGAGGTGACACCGTTTGGGGCTGTGTCCTTATTTTATTTTATTTTTTTGTAGAATGTAAAAAGTCATTTTAGCTGCCACCCATGACTTTGCCACATAGCTGAACTGTGTTTACTGGAAAAATTCAGAGGCCTAAAGTTTAAAATAAAATTTACTTCTGATGTTTTAATTAAAATGTTTGCCACATTAACTTCTCTGATGCCTTAAAAGTAGACTTCTTTGAAGAACCTTTGTGCTATTCTATCACAGGCTTACACCACAATTGTTAATCAATATTTCATTTGGAGATTTACGGTGTAAAACACACACACACACACACACACACACGCACACACACACAGAAACAAAAGCACAAACCTGGTGACTCCTGTGTCACTCCTTTCCGCGTCTGATTCTGCTGCGTCCTCCCAAGCTCACCTCAGGTTCAGAGAGGTTTTGGGGGATCAAAATGATCGCTGGCTTTTAATTTTTTTTTTTTTGACAGTACTTTTTGTGTGTGGTCAGACCTAACAGCACTGTCTGTACTTTTTAAACTGGAATGACCTTTGGATCCTGTGCCTATCAGTGCCAAACCTGCAGTGAGACCAAAAGGGTCAGCTTTTCCCCCACGTGCGCTGCTTTGCAGACGCAGCGCAGCAAACGTTTTGCAAACTGCAGCAGAAATCAAACTTAACACAAAAAGGAGGGACTTTTTAAAAAACTTTGACAAAAAGCAAAACAATGCACAACTTAGAAAAATATTCATTCAAGGGACTCAATAAACAGAATGTCCCCCGCGGTCAGCAGGTCACACCCTGGCCCTGTGACAGCTGACGAGGCTTAGCTACGTGGAAAAGCCTGAGAAGTGACTTTGGAACTAAATTGCCTCCGTTTTATTTTGTATCAGTCGGGGTTCGATCTAACAGCGAGCTCCCGTGTGCCCGTTAAGAGCGTTTGCAAGTCCTCTCATTACCTGCACTTGGATTGTGTTTGAGATTCACTAGTCAACGCCCTCATCGCTTCATTGTCTCAAAGCTGAGCGCGTCACTAACTGCTAGATTTTACTGTTAAAGACCCTACAATAAGATGGTTTATCTGTACATTTTTTCAGATATTTAACTGTATAAAAATGTTCATTTTACACAATATTTAATTAAAGTATTTCTTGTCTGTGAATTTCACTTTGGGTAATTTTATGTTTTGATTATTACAGCGACGCAGCAAACACCGTGTGCACGTCCCACTGGGGATTTCACTTGCATACCTCGGGTCTCAGAGCTGTGTCTTGGCCACGATAAAAACGAGGCATAGGAAAAGCTTCCACAAGGTGAAGGATCCTGGAACACTCCCCAGACCTGCAGAGAGGCTCTTGCAGTTATCTGGAGGGCCCTGGTCCCCACAAGGGCCTGTGTGTGACTGTGTCAGACACGGGCCCAGCAGCCCTGTGGCACCTAAACAACCGTGAGGCTCCCTGGGGGCTTGGTCACCCCATTCCCCCAGCCCTCTGCTCCTGAACTGAGGGTTCCGCAGGTAGAGAGCAAGCACCCCCGAGGTCCCCACTGCTGGGCCCCGCTGGAGAAAACAGCAGCTTTTGGGCGGCACATCAGCAGAGGCTCTGGGGGGTGGCGGGCACCAGGTCCCCGTGCCTGCTGAGATCTGACAGGAGTGACACCCTGCCACCTCCAATTCCAGGTCTACTGCAGTGGCATAACAGACCCCACGCACTGCAGTGGCCACTGGGCTGCACGGAGGTGTAGCCAGAGGCACCGACTACAACGAGATCTGCCATCGGCACTGAGGTCCTAATTTACACCATGACATGCAGCTCCGTTCCGTTTCATTCTGTCTTTCTCATTTCCTCCTCAATGAAAGGCTGCTTTTACATGTTTTGGCTTGCAGCTCCATAACACATACACATAAGTGTGATCCAAATTAACTCACAAATGTCCTCTTAATTACTTGTTCTGCTGAGCAAAACAGGAAACAATTATTCAAAACATAAAGAAACTTGTGAATACCTTTCTCTCCTGTCAATGACAATAGGTTCCTTTGACTGCGTTCTTGTTTCAGCCTTAAAGAGGCAGCAGAGCCAGAGGCTCATGGGGTACAGAGCCGCAGCCTGCCCACGCCCACTCCCCGCCCTCCAGGCTCCTGCCCAAGGTGCTGGGGGATGGGGCCGGGGGACGCCATTCACCGCCTTTCCTCCTCTGAGCCAGTGCCAGGAATGCCAGCTTAGGGGTGCTGGCTGGGGTGCTTCCTTGGAGACCTGCAACCTGGGGAGAGAGAAATTATTTCATGTTTGGGTTTCGAACCAGAAGCCAGAAGTGCGTTCCTCAGGATGTACGCCAATTATTGCCAGGCCGCCTTTTAAGGCCTTTCAGGCTTTTAAAGATTATTCAAAGCACTCGAAATGGGCTTCAATCTAATGCCTCATTTCATTGCATTAAACAGCCTAGTTAATAAAGAATCGATATATTCAAAGGGCAAGGTTATCTTTTGTCTATAAGGGGTGGTGTCATTCTGAACCTTTTATAGTTCAAATGCTGAAAAAGACCTCATGAAATCCATACTCATCAAGTGGGTCAACGAGAGCGATAAAGAAAGGGAGGGAAGACAGGCCGCCTCCTTTAAAACAACTCCAGCCTTATCTCTTCGCGTGGAGTGCCCAAAGAAGTCCTCAGAAAATGTCAATTTCTCCTCGAGACAAGAGGCTACGATGCTCAGGTTTTCCAGAGAATACGTACCATTAAGGGGCGGCAGAGGCGGCTTTGGCGGCCATTTGTAGCCGCGCCTGTCCCCCCGCTGCGTGCTCCCCCCGGCAGATAATACGAGTTGTTGATAACTGAAGTGTCAATACGCCAAAGAGCGATTTTTGAATGTGAGTCCTTGTGCTTTGAGCTCCCAGGCCGATCCCAGGCCCTGATAACGGCGCAGCTGCCAACGGACACCCCAGTTGGCCCTCACAATTAATGCGATGAATAAATCACACAAAAGAGTCGGGCTGCTTTATACTTGGTGAGACAATCCCCTGTTTTACCCTTCAAGGATTCCTTTTATGTTGGAATAAGGTTGCTTTTAATGAAATTTAAACTCATCAGAGGAAATAAAAAACCTCCAATCAGATTACAAATTGATTTTTTGGTCATTTGTCATTGCCCAGCATGGAGCCGCAGGTTTCACAGGGAGCCAGTGTGCACGCAGCTCCCAGCCCCTGGCCTGGGGACAAGCCGGAGCGGCTCCTGACCCCCCGTGCAGACTCAGACAGGGCTCTGACTCTGCCCCCGCTCACTTCTGGAAAAGTAAACCCACAACAAGAGCGAGCGGGAGCCATTCAGCTTTGAGTCCAGCCATGGCCTCACCTGGTGACACCCAGTGTCCTTGGCAGAGCTGGCAGTGACTTCTAGGTCTGCAGTTGTGATGCACTGACAGCCAATAGAGACACATTCTCTTGGGCTTGTGGGGAGTTCTGGTTCGGACCCAGGCCCTGAACCTGCTCTGTGACCCCCACACGGAGCCCCAGGCCCCACACACGCAGCTTACGACCTGGGGCGGCGAGAAGACACACCCAGCTCCTACTCAGCCATTCTGTCTCAGCCCAGCCCGCGCTCCTGGCCAAAGCTCGCCGCGCCTGGCAGGCTGGTTGAGGGGGCCCTTCTCCAGGTTCCCGCCAAACTGTGGGAGCCAGCTCAGGCCACCAGATGCCCAGGGGTTCTCCTGAGGTTCCTGGATGGACTTGGAGCTGCTTGAGCATGAGACCTGGCTGGCCTCCGTCACCTTCCACCCCCACACTGGGGCGCCCAGTCCAGGCTGAAGTGTCCCACCGAGCATCCGGGACGTAGGCTGGGGCTGGAAGAGCGTTTTGACCTCTTGGAAAGATTGGGGCCGAGGACAAAAGCAGAGTGGGCTTGAACTTCTGATTCAAGAGCGCTTGGAGACCACCTTCTGAACTGTAATCTTGGAAGCGAGTCCAACACCCTGGACATTTTCATACAGCAAATAAGCATCACCCCTCACCCAGACCGGCCGCACCGGGCAGTGTACAGGGCACTTGTCCCATTGTCTCAGGTCATCCCTGGGAGCTTGGCTGGAGCGGGGTCCCCTCCCTCAGGGGACAGAAGTGCAGTTTGTGGAAGTGAGACGACCAGCCCAAGGCTGGAAGGACAGAGCTGGACGCCACATGAAGTCTCTGATCGCCAAACCCTGTGCTCTTTCCACGGACGAAGGCTGCAGACACCTTCAGGAATAAAGAAAACAAGAGAGACCGTCCGGATGGAGCAAGAACTGCACCTCCCTGAGAGGTCCCGGCCAAGCTCACAGAGGACACATGTCACCCCCAGGGCCCCAGGGGCCTGACTCAGGGCCTGGACAGGCTGTGCGATGGAAACTGGCTTGTCCAGCTGACGTCAGCTCGGGCTCAGGAGCCTTTCTTCAGGACACAACCAATGTCACACGTCCACAATTTGGCAGCCGAAGTCAGAGGCTCACTCGCTAGGGCCTTGCAACACACCAGCAGGGTTCCAAGGACCCCGTCCCAGCGCTCTCCCCGCAGTGTCCTCGGGTCACCAAGCGTTCCACCTGGGGCCGAGGGGACCAGGACGCCTGTGTACACTAGTGTCCCTCTGGTGCAGCGGCATGTGTGGTGTGGGCGGGGGGCCAGAGCCCAAGTGCAGGGGCCATTCACGGTGTAGGGACAGGAGGGGTGCAGGCGGGGGCCCCTGAGGGCCCCCCAGTGCCAGAGGGGCTGGGTGGCAAGGGTTGAGCCCGTCAGCCAACTCCCAACCAGGGCTCAGTAAAAGCTTCCGTCACTGCCGGCAAGGTGACGATGGGGACAGGGCGATGAGGAAAATAAGAGCCATGATTGGGGTGGTGGAGTTAGAGGCCGTGAACAAAACAGAAGCGGACGTCCAGAAGGGAACCTGCGGTCCCACCCGCGGCCCTGTCAGACCACTCCTGCCACTGCCGATGGGGGCTGAGGACCGCTCTCTCACCTGACAACGGCTCATTAGCTAAGACCAAACCGGAAGCTCGTGTTTCCGCCTGCAAGAGACCAAGCTTGTCACTGCCCCGCTGTGCCACCACGACGGAGCCACCAGAGCCCACGCTGGTGTGAGGCTGGAGCCTCCAATAGAGAGAGAATCCGGCAACAATTACAACAAAGGGCTTATATTCCTAATATATAATTTTTGCAAATCAATAAGACTAGATGGACGCCCTGAAGAAAAAAAATGGGCAAATTCACAGTCAACTCACAAGGGAATAATAGAAGTGATCGATACGCTTAGGAAAATATATTCAAGCTTACTTAAAAATGCATATCAGATTAAAATAATGAGATGACATTTTTTTCACTTGTTAAATTAGGAAAGATTTTTCTTAAAAGCTAATACTCACCCCTGTTGATGGCGAAATGAGCATCCTTACAGTTGTCGATAGAAGAGTAAGTGGTACAACCTTCTGGAAATCAATTTGATGTGATATCGAGAGACAACAATGGTCATATCCTCTGACCCACTAATTCCACTTGTAGGAATCAATCTCAGGGAGATAGAGATTAGACAGGACTGTAAGCACAAGATGTTTGCTGCCGTAACATTTACTTTAACAACGGGAAAGAACCCACGTGTCTAAAAATAGGAACCATTAATTGAATTATGGCATAGCCATGTAATAGAATATATCATATATTTATATATTCTATTAAGCTATTAATATGTTTTTGAAGTATATTTAATGAAATGGTAAATACTAATGACATAAAATTAAGTGAAGCAAGCATATAATACTGCATATTTATAACATCATCCCAGTTGGTAAACTTCTATGTAGACAGAAGGCAAGAAAGAAAGAAAGAGAGAGAGAGAGAGAGAGAGAGAGAGAGAGAGAGAGAGAGAGAGAGAGG
>NW_017731435.1:2231652-2254480 GCF_001890085.2 Hipposideros armiger
ATATATATATATATATATATATATATATATGGAAAAATGCTAGTGAGAATTACAGCATTGTGAGCAGTTGGTATATGTGGGAGATGAAAGCTTGCACACGACATGCACACTTCCCACGTGCTCTCAAAAGCAGCCATGCAGGGTCGTTTGGCGAGCACGTGCCCCCAACTTCCCCGCCCTGCCTCTCTTGTCCTGCAGCACCAAGGCCAGATGTCCTGGGGGACTGGACCTTCAAGGCCACATGGAGGTTGCTGAGACACTCACCGTGGCAGGAGGTCCGAGACCAGGGAGTTGGTCCACTCTCGGAGAGGGCAGGACGGGGCTGAGACAGATGCACAGAGGTGTGGAGCCCAGGGCTGTGAGGTCCAAGAGGGAGATTTCCTGTAGAACAGCTGAATTCCCTGCGCCTGGTTTTCACAGCATCCCTTCGGGCCTCATTCTAACATCACCTTTATCGGAACTGCCTTGAAAGGATTTCTGCTTCTTGCAACCAAATAATTACGGACCAGACAAATTAGGAACAGAATTATTTTAAAATTAGTGTTATAAGAAAATTCAAAAGAACCTACAAAGTATTAAATTTAGTAAGAAAAACTGAGCAGGAGTGGTGAATACAAGGTCAATATACAACCATATTTCTGTAACAATAATTAGTAAATAGAAGTTTTAAAATTATGCTATTTATAGCAGCATAAAAAATATCATGTACCTAGGAAGATAGCAAAGTTATACAAGATGTCTGCACAGGAGACCAAAAATTGTTCTGAATATTTAAAAATCATAATAAGTGGAGGCATATACCATACTCATAGACTGGAAAACGGCATTCTGAAAAGACACCAACTCTCCCTACAATGACCTTTAGATTCAGTGCAATCTCAATCCAGTTCCAGCAGGCTTTTCTCTTGGAGTTGACAAGCTGATTCTGAAATTTCCGTGGAAATGCAGGTGACCAAGCAGCCAAGGCAACCCTGAGAGTGTGCGAAGCTTGGAGGACTTAAACTCTGGTTTCATCGTCTCTGGCTGCTCTATCAAACCCGCAGACGGAGGCTGAAAACATCAGCATTTCTTCCTCACAGTTCTGGAGGCTGGAAGTCCAAGGTCAAGGCCCCGGCAGATTCAGCTCTTGGTGAGGACCCACTTCCTGGCTTGTGGACAGCTGCCTTCTCACTGCGTCCTCACGGGCAGATAAGAGGAAGGGCTTTGATCTGTTATAAGGACCCCACTTCCATCATGGGCACCCCATCCTCATGATCTGATCTAAGCTTAATCACCTCCCAAGGGCCCCTCTTCCAAATACCATCACACTGGGGGTTAGGGACTCAACATACGAATTTGTGGGGGGTGGGGGGACACAAACATTCAGTCCAAGACTGGAACAGGACTAGACAAATAATCTAATAGAGTCCAGAAACAGACCCCATATACATGTCACCCGGTTTGTAACAGAGGTGACACTGAATGCAGTGGGGAAAGAACAGTCTACTCAGTAAATCGTGCAGAGTGCAGTGGGTGTGCACCCGGGAAGAGATGTGACCTTGTTCTCACACATGGAAGTGCAAACCAGGATGGCTGGGCATCCTCAGACATGATGAGTGCCCTGCTGTGAAGAGGAGAGGAACAGTGTTCAGAGACAGAGGGAACAGAGGTGATAAAACCAAAGTCGGGAGGACGCCCAGGACTCCTGAACCGAAGCAGCGATCAGGTGGAGTGAGGGGCGTCCACCCGCGTGGGCAGGCTGGTGGTGAGGGCTCAGGCCCGCGGGACGCAGGGGGGCCTTCCAAGGCCAGAACAAAACCCAAACCCAATCCCCCTCCACTCAAGTCCTTGAGTTTGCTCGCTGTGGACTGTATCAATGCCACGGACAGGGCGGGGACCTTGCAGCTCGCATCAGCTCTCACGGTAACCGGTAAAGCAGGCACTCTGCAAGGTCAGCTGTCCCAAAGCACCCAGGATGCTTTCAAAAAGACCTGGGATTTTGTTGTTGAAAGAATTAAAGAAGATCCAAATAAATGGAAAGCCCCTGTTCATGGACGGTATCACTAAGATGACAATTCCCGCCCCCCCCCACACCCCTGCCCCACGTTAATCTACGGATCTGACATGATCCCTTTCAGAAGCAAAGATGGCTTCATTGTAGGAACTGCCAAGCTGATCACACAGTGTTGAAGGACCCACAATAACCAAACAATCTTGAAAAAGAAGAACAAAGTGGGAGGACCCTCAATTTCCAATTTTAAAACTTAACTAAAAGAAACAGAAATCAAGACAGTGTGGTGTTGGCATAGCATAGACAATGGATCAAGGGAATAGAACTGAGAGCCCAGAAGTAACCCTATGTGTCTACAGTCAACTGATTTCAACCAGGGACCCGGGACCACTCAGTGGGGAAGGACAGTCTCTTCAACAAACGGTGCTGGGAGGACTGGACATCCACACACAACAGAATGAAGTTGGACTCAGCTCCCACCACACACAAAAGTTAACTCAAAATGGATCAAAGGCCAACGTGTAAGAATGACAGCTATGAAACTCTTAAAACACAGGGGATGTGACACGAATTTGCCAATTGTGTGGGAAGCAGTGGATGTGACACACATCTTAGATGTGACACCACAATCATGAGCCACAAGACAAAAAACAGATAAACTGGACTTCATCAAAACTGAGAGCACTTATGCTTATAAGACACTATGAAGAAAGTGAGGAGACAACCCCCAGAATGGGAGAAGCTATTTGAAAATCATATATGTGATCGGGACTTGTGTCTAGACTACAGAAAGGACACTTACACACACTTACAAATAATAAAAAGACAAAGGACTCAGTTTAAAAATGGGCCAATGATCTGAATAGAAGATATAGAAACAGCCAACAAGCACATGCAAAGATGGTCAAAATCATTAGTCATCAGGGAAACGCAAATCAAAACCTCAATAAGAAGCCAGGATGGCTATAATAAAAAAGTCAGACAGTAACAACTGCTGGTGAGGACGTGGAGAAATCAGAGCCCTCGGACACTGCTGGTGGGGATGTAAAATGGGGCAGCCCCTTGAAACAGCCCAGCCGTTTCCCAAATGGTTAAACGGAGTGACCATATGACCCAGAAATTCTACTCACAGGTATTTACCTGAAATAAATGAAAACATATCTTCACATAAAAACTTGCATAAGAATGTTTATAGCAGCATTATTCATTATAGCCAAAAGGTGGAAACAACCCAAATATCCATCCTAAATGGATTTTTAAAGTGTGGTGTATCCATGCAGTGGAATATAATTCAGCCATAAAAAGGAATGAGGTACTGACACGCTACAACATGGATGGACTCTGAAAACATTTTGGTACGTGAGGGAAGCCAGTCACCGAAAACCCCACAGGTTATATGTTTCCATTTATATGAAATGTCCAGAACAGGCAAATCTGTATACCCAGAAAAGAGACGCGCAGCTGCTCAGGGCTGGCAAGGCGGGCAGGTGGGAGGGTGACAGCTAAAGAAACATGGGAGGGTTTCTTTCTGAGGTGATGAAAATGTTCTAAAATTGACGGTGGGGATGGTTGCACGTATCCGGGAATATACTAAAAACCATTGAATTGTACATTTTCAATAGGTGAATTGTATGGTATGTGAATTATTTCTCAATAAAGCTGTTATAAAAAAAAAGTCCTGTGGCTTTATCAAAGCATTAAAAAAAATCAGCATTGCTCTTCATGGAGAATGTTTCTTACGGCTTTTGGTTTTCCTGGGAAACGATGTTTCCTGGAGAAAGTTGCTAGGATTTTCCCCGGTCAGCACGCAGGACCCTGTGGGGCACCTGCAGGCTGTGCCCTCAGTGCGGCTCTTCCTGGCCATCCGGTGCCCAGGAGGGCAGCCCACCTTTGTCACCTTTCTCCTTAACACTTATTCCACTAAATTAAGTAGAGGCTTTCCTGAATTAACTCCTGTCCTGTCACCCCCGGGACCATAGGCCCCTGAGGAGGGGGTTTTCCTGCCTGGATTATTGCTGCACCCCAGGACCCCAGCTTTTGCAAACCAAACTTTCAAGGAAATGGTGTTCTTTACCATGCATCCAACCACTGCAGGGGGTCCCTACCTCGGGTCCGTGACCTTGAGTGGGGAGCCAGCACACCTTTAATTTCACCAACTTCTACAAAGGTTAGCAGTTCCTTCCATCAGAAACAGAGGCGACAAGCCCCAGGAGTTGTAGCCATTCCAGGGACTTTTTGCAGAGATGCCGAGAGGTTGTTTCTGGTTATGACAACTTCTGAATTCTGGCAACTGGCAGACCTGTGGCTAGATCTTCTCACTTAATGCATTGATAATAAGAAGCAGGCGTATACCACCACCACAGGTTTGACTGTCAGTGTTCTGACAACTATTCAATGGCATTCATTTTCCTTGTAAGCCCATGCATTTTATTTTATGCACCTAAAAGCACATGTCTTGTTCTGGGACAGCACCCACCGCACAGGAGACTGAGGCCCCTGCTCCGAGGCTCAGGGCGTGTGGTTTACTCTTGCTCCATGTTGGCCTGTTGACAATTCAGTTTTTTATTATCTAGTATGATTCTGCTCCACAGTAAGGAGATTGTGTGTTAGTTTTTAAAACAACAGAGTAACAAAATATGGCCCTTCAACTTAACAAAACTACAGGAACCCCTGAGTTAGGCCCACGGCCACTCTGCAGGCCAAGGGGCTCCAGACTGTCAGCTCCATTCAGCGGGTTTGTGGAGGCCTCTCACATATGTTGGGGTGATGACTCAGGCCTTCATGTGGACCAGCACTGAGGGGTTCAAGCCCCAGAGACGAGTGAGGCCAGCACGGAGCCCCAGGCCCAGGAGGAGGACAGTCGTGGGGATTGTGAGCGTCCCACAGCCCAGCAGGCACTCCAGTGGGGGGAATGGAGAAAGACCTCCCAAAGCTGCCCTCTACACTGGGCCCATGAGCAGTTAGTGGGTGAGAGGCTGCTGGGTCACAGCGCTTCCTGCCTGGCTCCTCTGAGTAACTGGCCACTTCTGAGGGGATACGGACTGGACAGCACTCGGGCTTTGGGGTCACAGGGCCTGGTCAGAGTCTACCCCGCTCTGAGGAGCAGCGACCTTCAGAAAGACATCCCTGAGACAGGAGCCATATCACTGGCCGCAGAGGCTGCTGCAAAGCACAAGCCAGGGGCCCCATAAACTTTGAAGTGCTGACCTCGTGTGCTCAGGGCCTGTGCTGCCTGTCTGGGGTCGCTGGGTGGCTTCCGGACATCTTGTGCCCAGGTCTGATCCGTGCGGGGAAACTAAGAAAGAGATAGACAAGCAAAGGTGTTAAATGAAGCATCTGTACAGGTGTCGAGGGATTTTTATTCCAAAGGCAGTTCTAGGGGCAGCTAACACTTCTTGACAAAAATAAGTTTCTACCAAGGAAGTTACGGAGCAGCCATGAAGCAAGGTGCTGTAAGTCATTCGTGGCGGCTGGTCCCCGCTAGGGTCGCAGGAGAGGCTCAAGGACCAGGGGGCAGAGAACCAAAGGAGAAAATGGACCTCGAAAAACACCACTGTGCTCAGACACTGGAAGGCCGCTGATGCGTTTCCCTCCTTCGTGAAAAGCTAACGGACAGTCTGAGAATTCAGTCCCTGAATCGGACCTTTAGGGAGAGAGGGAATGGGAGGGAGACCTGGTTACCCGGAGACCACCACACCCTCCCGAGCAGCCCGCAGGCCCAGGTGAGACAGGTGAGGCGCTGGGACTCCAGGCATGTTGCTGATTTTAAGGCTGGGACAGTGGCAGGTGGAGACCCGCCCCTAGACAGAACTGCTGCCCATTTAGACTCCTCGGCGTGGGGACTGGAGCCAGGCTGTGGGGAGGACGTGTTGAGGAGGAGGATGTGTTGAGAAGAAATGCAAACCAGGTACTCCGACACCCAGCCAACATCACCTGTGACAGCCTTTGCCAGAGGTGGTCTTCCTGGGTTGCTGTAGAGACCAGATGGCTCATCTGAGGATAAAGCATCTGCTTGTGCCAAGCTGATGAGCTATGCCGTTTAGCACCAGTTTGGCCCTCTGTGGGCTGAGCCAAACCTCCGAAATAGGCCCCAGGGTCTAGCTGGGTGTAGGAGCCTAGCGGCCAGGGTCTGCCCCAGCGAATCTGAAGTTCACTGCGGACGCACCCATTAGGGCCCCAGCACCAGGGTAGCTTCCCAAAATGGTTGCAGATGGAATGAGGGTATCTTAGGTGCGGGCAAGAGTCCTGCCAAGAGCCTGAGCCACAGTGTGTGTGCACTGAGAGAAGGTGTCACTGTCACAATTCGACACGTCAGAGATGCTGCTTTGTGGCTTTGTTGTAACTGAACCATCTTCATCAATCCCGGAGATTAATTGCTCAGCTCGCCTTGAGCGCATGCTTGCTCAGACACCCCCACTCCCGGTGCAGGATGGCATCTTCTAATAACTGCAGAAACAGCAGGAGAAAGCCAGCGGGACCAAGTAACCCTCGCCACCTGAGACGCACCGTGTACCATTTTGACACATAGTTCCATTTTGCAAACAAGCGTGGTTATGCGCTAGAATTCACGTGACAGCTGGAGTAACGAGGAACTTTCGGAGGACGGGCTTTTCAGCATCAAACTAAAGAAGTCAGTCAATGGCTCTTGGGCCTCCGATGCCGCTCGTGGGTAACCAGAGTCGACTGGCTAGGCAATAGATAATGAAACCCGTAGCCACGGAGCACTAAAAAATTAATTGCATTTCATGAAACTGTACCACAAGTTGCCGAACTAAGAAATGCTTTATGGTTCGGTTTTCCTTCTGCGTTGAGTCAAGGAAGTGGCGTCGCCAAGGCTGGGACAGGGAACAGGTTTGTTCTCCATGTGATGTTTGCGGCTGCCCCACCAGCACTAAGTGGCCTGCACATCAGGGCGGATGAGACGTGGCTCATTTTAACCCTAATGGATGCACAGGAAGACCCCCGTCTTCCTTGTCCTAAAAACCCAAGCCTAATTATCCCAGTGTCTGGGGGCTCGGTGCTACAGCTGCGGACGCCACCCCACTAGCTCTGCTTTGTGAAAATGCTTTTCTTCCTCAAAGACCTCATTTCTTGGGCATGTGGGACAGACTGTGCACCACACTCAGGGGTGATGAGCATTTGTGGGGAGCCTGTCATCGTCCAATGTTTAGAGGCCACGATTAGGCAGGCCTGCTCTGAGTGCAAAGTGGGGGAGCTTAATTTGGGGGAGCTGGGAGTACGGGCTGATGGGTCTGGGATCATCTTGGGTTTGCTCTGACCAGAAAGCTCGGTGGGGGTGGGGTTGGGCAGGACTCGACCCAGAGAAAGTGGTCCTGGTTGTTGCTTTTTCCCCTAGAACTTTTCTAATCAGAATGGATCTCGCTGTCAGGAAAGTGAGAGGCCCTGAGAAGTGAGCTATGGTGGAGGCGATTTCCAGGACGTGCAGACCGGCGGAGCCTGGTGCACTCGGACTGTTTTTTTTTTTTTTTTGAGTCTAACAAGAATCAATATTTAAGATTATGCAATGTCCATACCAGCCCGCAGGAGCTGCCAACCCAAGGACAAGGGCTGCATAATTTACAATGCAAGGAATCCGTTCTTTTTGAGAGGGGGGAAGGGAAAAAATCAAGATTTAAGCTTTCTATCCTGGGCTGAACTTTTTCCTCCATTCTTAATGGCCCCAGACGTAAATAAACCATCCATTTTGTTTTGTATGAACGGTCAGGCTCCGAGAGCCACGACAGGCCAGGTTTAGCTGCCCGACCACAGGCCTGAGTCGGCTGCTTTGTCAACAACTCTCCTTTACATTTTCCCACCTTACAGCCTGGTCCAGACCTGCCTTTAGATGCTTTTGCCCCGACAGTCAGCAGAGAAAGCCTTTTTATTGTCAGCTACTAATGGCTCTCCGGTCCCATATTTTTAATGTGAAGATTAAATATTTATGAATGCCTCGTCAATAGCATCCCCTAAGCGGGCTGTCCCGAAGCCGCAGACGCGGGCCGTGCTCACTCACATGAAGTCGGAGGTCACAGGTCAAGAGAGCTGGCAGCAGCGGCTGTGGACGGCATCTGCCGTCACCAGGACCCGGGCCGTCATTTATGGGGCAGGGCTTTTCCTCAAAAAGCCCACACCGCCGCTGGGGCACGTTTCCTTTGTCTCCAGTTACTGGAATCAGTGGCCTCTGCCACCCTAGAGGTTACCTGCCAGGTGACGCACTGGGTGACCTCCCTGGACACTGTCTATCTCAGGGTGTCTCTGCGGGAAGCACTGGCCCTTTCCTGGAAGTAAAAGGCAAGAGAAGAAGGGATTTGGGCAAAGAACAGCCGGGCAGGCAGGACACAGGGGCAGGGGAGAAGCACCTGGGTCCTGGGGGGAGGGGGCAGCGCCGCACTGACATCAGCCATGTCCAGCCATGACTCAGGGGCCGTCTCTGCTCCCAGCCCACCTGGCTACTTCCTCAACCTGCCTCTTTCCTTGCCTCTTGGTTCCACCAGATTAGACTCACTGTGATAATGAGAGGGCAGGCAGCTTGGGCTGCACTTTGACCACCAGCCGTGAACTGGCAGCTGTGTCCTGCATGGCGTGTGTCCATGACCTCAGGGCTGGCTGACCAGATGGCAGGATGAGACCCCAAGGTGGGGGACTGTGAGCTCAGGGGACGCCCAGAGGTGTCAGGGGCAGGGCCTTGACGGGTGCATGGACTCTGCCTAGTGAGGGGTGCTGCTCCCTGGCCAGTCAGCAGCCCACAGACCCATGGGGTGGGAGGGCGGCTGGAGCGGGGCCCTGGTGGGGACGGCCAGCCTGGGCGCCGCGATGTGGGCGGGGTTTGGTCGGAACCACTGGTGAATTTGAAACAGGGAGTGTGCACCCTGTGTGCTGAAGAATGTCCTGGGCCCCCTGGGGACAGGCTGGAGGGGCCACAGAGGCAAACCCCAGAGGGAGGGGACAGCCCAGACCAGGGCAGCCAAGGAGCAGAGCAAGGACACTGTGGGGTGAACAGACAATGGCAGGAGGACAGGGCGCAGCCCCCCCGAAGAGACGGAGCGGAACTGCACTCTGGCACACATGACCCTCGGGGACCCTGGAAGGTGAATGTGCTGCCACCCACACGAATGACGGTTCTTAGTCAGACCAGATGGTCCAGTGAGGGTGTCTGGGCCTAGGTGTGAGGTGGGGAGCAGGAGCAACGGGGCCATTGGGGGCGAGCTAGTTAACCTTTTGGGGCCGTAGTTCCACCCCCTGAGGAGTGGGGGCAGTGAGGTTTGCCAGTTTTCCTTATAGGGCTCTTAATCTAAATGGGACGGTGGAGACTGGTGTGCTGTGACGGAAGCAGGAGTGACATAGATGGGGTGTAGGTGACAAAGGGGCAGCCATGGCCTGTGTGTGTGGACACGGGGGGAACTCACAGCTCATGTCACTGTGAGCCCTGGAGGAGGACGGCAGCGTTTCCGTCTTCACCACCGAGTCATCGCCTGAGGCCCCGTCAGCATCGCGGCGGCACTGGGCAAGGTCCACACCCACCCGTGTGCTGGTGGCTCAGAGGAAGGACAGCAAATCACGAATGCAAATGCCCAGCTGAATCCTGCGCCCAGAACTTCCCTCCACGCTGGGCGGAGAGCAGAGGGCAAGAAAGGTCACCTCCCTTCCTGCCAAGGCCGCCCACCGGGAGACCCGAGACCCGGCCTGCTCGTGGATGCAGTGCTGGGCTGGCACAGGCAGGGCCGGGGGTCCCTGCAGGGGAGGCCACACCTGTCTGCCTGCCTCTGGAGGCCACGGCACCTTTCCAGGAGATAAACGATGTCCACACACGGGCTTTGCAAACTGTAAATGCTGCCCAAGTGTGAAGACTACTTGTTTCCACACATCAGTGGTGCTTGGACACTTCTCCAAGCTGCTGGGGTCAACGTGACTACAGCTCTCCCTCAAAGCGAGCCAGAAAAGACCCACACAGAGCAAAACTGGCACCAACGGGTTGGGACCAAAATGGGTGTGCAGTCCCGGGGAGCCGTGACGCTGCCCAAGTGCCCCCAGACCACAAACGCCCAGCAGGCAGGCAGCTCTGGGGGTCTTGCCTGGACACCCCGTCATCGAGGGAACGACATGAATGTGAACCCTGGACCATCAATGCCCACGTCTCCGAGACAGGAAGGCGAGAGGGCTGGGACACTGCTTCTCATCGGGGTACGCTGACAAAGCGACATCGATCATCACTGACACAGAACCGGTCGGCCTTCCATGGGGAGACAAAGCCCGCAAGCAGCCAGGAGGACCTGCGCCCCTGGAGGGCCAGGCAGGGGCGGCGGCGCTCGGAGCGGCTGTGATGATGATGAACACGCATTGATTTCTTTAGTGCCTCTCCGGGGCCCCAGAGCACTTCCTGCACTTATTGGAAAGTGCCTGAAACCAAATTGAAGACAGACCCAATGAGGAGAATGAATCCTAACGTTCAGGGCATCCCAGGGCTTCGGAGCAAATGGGGAGAGACAACAGGTTCTCCACTACCCCACTGCAGACACTTAAGGAAGATGCTCTGCCCACTCCGTTCAATAGCCTGCCACTGCCTTGCCAGTAAAACCGAAATGAAGAGGTTAGTGTCTATGTGCTGATGGCGGGGGCGCTCGGCTTTCAGTGAAGGACCTCCAAGTGGTCTGCAGACCCGCAGGCACTAAACGGTGCTCAGGGCCCCCTCGGAGAGCACACGGCCTCCTAGGTTCGCTTCCTTCCCCCTGGGCTGGTGCCCCGCCGTCCTCCCGCACTGCTGCCGGCCTGGCCCCCACAGGCGCAGATGGGGTGTGTGCCGTGCCCGGCCAGGGACACCCACCAGGCTGCTGGGAGCTTGCCAGAGCAGCATCACTCGACGCCCAGGCCCTCGGAAAACAAAACCACTGTTTAAAACTGTCTACTTGGAAATAATGTGAAACGTTCAGGAAAGCTGGCAGAATGGAAGCGGTATGGAGAACACCCAGTAATTCTTCTCCCAGCTTCACGTCCTGCCACCAGCACCATCACTGACCCCTGGCCTGCCTGTGTGTTTGCTTCTCAACAGCTTGGGAGGTAGTCGCTCACATCATGGCTTTTCACCCAAACACCTCAGTGTGCATCCCTGTGAGCGAGGAGCAGTTCTCAACCCCAG
Organism: Hipposideros armiger; assembly: GCF_001890085.2. Lineage (NCBI taxonomy): Eukaryota > Metazoa > Chordata > Mammalia > Chiroptera > Hipposideridae > Hipposideros > Hipposideros armiger. Next base: position 2,242,776 of record NW_017731435.1, read on the forward strand.
CAAGTGCAGTATTGACACAATACTTCACTCTACCAGTCGTGTTCCAATTTTGTCAATTGACCCAATAATGTCTTCAGCCCATGTCCCCCTTTCTAACGTGGGTGATGCCCAGGAGCAGAGGCTGCAGTCAGTTGTCATGTCTCTTTGTCTCCTTTCATCTGGAACATTCTCTCAGCCTTTGTCTTTTCCGACATTGACATTTCTGAAGAAAACACCCGGATTTCACAGCAGTTTTCATCGTGGGTTTCTGGGCTAGAACCTGCTTAGACAGAACCGGTCTCTACAGACACAGGGTCCAGACCCAGCCTCGCCCCTCCGGCTGTGGCCACGCCATGTTCATACCCAGTGGAATGTGCCATCTAGTGCTGAAGGGGTGAGGCCTGGGGGTGCCCATTTGAAGGTGCCCCCAAAGTGGGGGTGGGGAGGGCGAGGAGCACAGCTCCCTAGAGGGGCTCTTTTTGGCCCCCAGCCCTTTGGCCCAGACTCACAGTGTAGGTAGCGTTCCTTTGAGACATGCAAGTATCTGTGAGGCCCACAGACCATAGAATCCTGGGGTGCTTGGACCAACTCCTGGCTGCGCAGAACCCCTGGAATCACTGATGGGCAAGGATACTGAGGAGCCCATTTCACATTCGGCGGACAGTGAACTTGACCAAGACTGATAGTGACAGCGGTCTGGTTCTGTTCTTGGGACAGTTCCCCACGGAGCCCCATGGACACGTCTGCAGAACTTGGCAGGGTCCAGGGCGGCCCCAGTGAGCACAGCAGCCTCTGGACAGCCGCCTCCTCACCCTTATGCTGCCTCTGGTAACACACAGGAACGAGAGGTGGGGGTTGGTTAGAGGAAGCAGAGGAGGGGGTCTGCGTGCAACGAGGGGTCGGGAGACAAAAGACAGTCAAGGCCAACTGGTCAGGCCCTGGTCTGGGCAGACTCGGCACACTGGACCCTCAGCCCAGGGGCCCGATGAGGGGCCCAGCGCTCTCCCAGTGGGTCAGGGTCTCCATCTCCTAAGGCAAGACCACGCGTGAACATGCCGACGGAGGTGAAGGAACGACTGGGAACTGGGGAAAAGAGTGACCCGTGTTAGTCGTGGCAGAACCAGGGTCAAGACCGTCACTGGCATTTAACTTGGAAAATAGAAAACGTACCTAAAGAACTTGTAAAGATGAATAAAAAATATTTCTAGGTAGACTGTTGAAAGTATCAATTAACTTTCTGTAGCTGTGTAGGAGAAAATGTAAAAGAGAGAGGTGAGCCAAAAAAACCCCAAACAAACTTCTGTTTACAAGCAGAATTTAGAGGCAATATCAAAGAATCAGGACTACCTAGCTGGTTGAAAAATAAACGTATTTCACATTTTCAGTTTAACAGTCCGTGAAATATTCCTAAAAGAAGATGTGTTCTCAGAGCAAAGACTGAATCAAGTGTATGGTTGTAAGACCTCAGAAAGATTTAAGGCAAAAGCAGTGCCTTGTAGGCCCTCCCAACAAGAGAAAAGGGGCTCCTAAGAATCCGAGGGGCATTGTCTCATAGGAGCCTGACATATCCAACATATAGAGAGGGTCATCTTGAAAAGAAGCATGGTTGTGACTTCGGGGGGCATAGAGAAAACTAATACGATTCATAGGAGACCTACAACACTGTTAAGAGAATTATATCAATAAGAGCATCTTAATAGGCACAGAAAAAGCAGTGGATAAAACTCAAGTAATTCACTTGAAAAACTCAGCAAATGAGGATTGGAAGGGGGTGTCCTCAATGAGATAACAACGTTTACGAGAAACCCAGCTAACAGCATGCTCAGTGATAAGAACGTGAATGATTTTCCCCTCAGATGGGACACATGGTGAGAACGTTCATTCTCTCCTCTTGTATTCAGCACTGACTGGAGGTTATAACCAGTGAAATAAGCCTAGAAAAGGAAACTAAAGGCACAAAAATCAGAGAGGAAGAAGTAAAACTTGTTTCTACCCACAGGTGATATGATTCTATATGGAGAAAAGCTTAAGTGGTTGAAAAGGAAACTTGAAGGAGTAGTCAGTAAATGTTTTAAGGTTGTGAGATTCAAGGACAGATGGAAAAAACTGATTGAGTCAAGGTCATGGAAGGAAAGGCAAGCGTCAGAAACTCTCACAGGTTGGTGGAGGCTAAGGAGATGTGACGACTAAATGGGACGTGGTATCTTGGATGGGATCCTGGAATAGAACAAAACATCAGTGGAAAAACTGGTGAAATCTGACTAAAGGCTGTAGTTTGGTTAACAGCACTGACCAGTGTTAATGTCTTAGTTTTGATAACCGTACCAGTGTTACCTAAGATGTTACTGTTATGGGAATCTGGGTCAAGGGTATATGGGGTCACTGTATCATCTTTGCTACTCTTTTTTAAGTCAGAAATTATATAAACATGAAACGTTTAAAAATGCAAATGACGCCAGTGGCGGCCTCCTGAGCATGACAGAGTCTGCAGACTATGGCGGTAGCTCTGCCGTCAGGCCAGTTTTTCCTTCTGCACCTAGAGGTTGTCCTGGGAGTTCGCCCTTCAACTTCCCTCCAAAGACTCTGAAGCTACTTCATACCCTGTAAAGTCTCTTGCTGCTTAAAAAATAGTCACTGCTGGGAAAGTGAACGGGCACGCCACAAGCTGGGAGAAAATATTTCTAACACGTATAATCACCAGAGGAATTGCTTCTAGAATATATAAAGAACTCCTACGACTCAATATTGAGATGACAAATATAAAAATGAGAAAGATGCAAACAACCCTGTCTCTAAGAAGATATAAAAAGGGCCAGGAAGCACATGAGCAGCGCTCAATGCCATGAGTCACCCAGGAAATGCAAAAATAAAGCCACCATGAGATCGCACCTGACACCCACTGCGGGTAAAATGAGAAAGAATGACAACCCTCAATGCTGCACATACCGCCGGTGGGTGTGTAAAACGGCACACCCGCTGGGGAAACTGAAAGTGCCTCTAATGGTCAGTAAACACTCGTGAGCAGTGACGTCCCAATGCACACACCTGGGAGAGTCGCAGACGCCTGTCCATAAGACCGGAACAAGCACGTTTACAGAAGCATCTGCTATAAAAGCTAGAATGACTCAGCGCCCACCAACAAAAGACGAGGAGACACGTTGTGGCATATTCTTACAATGGAATATGAATCGGCAACAAAAATGAACTTGGGAATCGGCAACTACACAGCTGGAGCTCAGGCCGTGTTGAGTGAAAGCAGCTCTGATGCAGGGCGCACCCACGGAGGCTCGGCCGCGGCAGGGCCACGGCCGCAGATGCCGAGATGGAGCACCTGGGGAGCCGACTGACCGGGAGGGGCCAGGTGGGCAGTTCCTGGGGTGATGAGGAAGCTCCTGGCCTTCGTAAAAATTTTAAATTGTGGTAAAATATACGTAAGAAGTTACCCGTTTAAGTGTACAGCTCAGGGACATTAAGTCCATTCACAGTGTCGTGCAGCCATCACCAGCGTCCATTGTATGTATGTACCATGTTTTGTCTACCCATCCATCCATTAATGGGCACCTGAGGCTGTTTCCACCTTTTAGCTACTGTGAGTAATGTGCTATGAAATGGGCGTGCAGGTATCTGTTCAGGGGCAGTCCTGTATCTGGATTGGGGGGCTGGTTACACAGGGGCAAACGTTTCCCTCATTCCGTGGTACGCTTACTATCTGCACTGCCCAGTTCCCTCACACCCTGCCATGATAGGCCTGGGGTACAGTCCTCCAGTCCCTCTGCCTCCCCACCTGCTGGCCCCCACCATGGGGGCTTGGGAGGACAGCCCGCCCCACCTTCTGCACGAGGCCATCTGGGAGGCACGCTGCACGTCGGGAACGCTACACTTTCCAGGACATCCCGGTGGCTGGCCCCGGGCCCCTCGGAACTCAGGCCTTTGCCTGGTCACCCCCAGGTCGCAGCTCTTTGCAGCTCAGCCTTAGAGGCAGCCTGTCCCCTCTAGAGTGGCCACGACCGCCTGCAGTGCTTATGTGGCCTGTGCCATGAGCCGCCCCCAGGGTTCCCCACACGGAGCACGGAGGACACCAGGCTCTTCCAGACCTTTCGGGATGATCCCGCGTCCATATACTTTTTAACAAATTAACGGTGGAGTTGAAATAGGCGTAAGGCCCTCTTACTTGCCTTGAAGAAAGTTCTGTATCACATTAATAAAGAGACACAGTAGGAATCCTGGCAAAAATAATAAAAATGCAGCTTTGTTTGGAGAGGAGGAGCCGAAAGCGCTCTCTAGGGGATCTATGCCTGCTCCTGAGCTAATTCTTTTCTGAAATAAGTTTGATCTGTCCTCAGAAATAATTAAAGCAGCTTACATTTCGGTGAAGACAAGTGGAACAGCAGACATCCTGGAGGTGAGCCGCCTGTCTGCTGGGCACCATCTTAGAGGAAACGTCGCAGACCGTGTTTTCTCTGCCTCGGCCTTCCACGTGCTGGCCGCGGGGTCCAGTGTGCGGGCAATGGTTGTGGGCACCCCACGCTGTGCAGGCCCTGCGTCTTTTCAGACTGAGCTGCAGGCTTGACGTCCAGGAAAGGCAGCAGGACCCCTAACCCGAACCCCCAGTGCTCCCAGCGGGCCTTGAGCCGGAGCGGCTGCCCAGCCAGCCGGCAGCCGGGAGCCCAGAAAGGCCCCCATACCCCACCCTCCGGGGGATCCCGTACCTAGCAGAGTCCACGCCCAGGCAGGTCATGGAGGATGTTGGTCCTCAGAACAGTTTATGCCCCAGCAAGTCTGCAAAAAGGCTGGTTCACTGCAGGGCATTCAGTGCCTTCCACTGACGCTGAGTCCCTCTGGGTCTCTCTGCCTGAGGTCAAGGGTCAGGGCAGCTTTCCATCCTGCGACCAGTTGAGAGGGGCTCCCACCTCCACTACAACAGGCTGGCCGGGGTGGCAGAGGCGGCCGTGGGCTGTCCTTAAGTCTTTCAAGCACTTGCTGACTTTCCTGGTTGTTGTCACAGCTCCCTTGTCCTCCTCCATAACTGATCTTTAAGAATGGTGATCTGAGATACAAAGCACCAAATCTGACATTGGCTAACCCTTCAACGATATACCAGCATTTCGTAAATGTTAAAGCCTATACAAAAAACATCATGGTCAATACTATTAAAATGTTAGTATAAATGCCAGCGCAGGCAGGACACCCCCTTACTGAACTGCAGTAATATTTGTATCTGTGTAAAAATCCCGGAGAAGGCCTTTGCAGTAAAAAATAAAGTAAAATGATTCAGTCTGATGGTAGGTTGTGTTAATACTCTAAACCCAGAGAACCTTCCCTGAGGTTGCAAACAGGAACATATGGTGCCCATTTAAAATTCACAATTACACAGAGGAGGTCGGGGACGAAACCCTCTACTGAAGTCAGAGATCCAGTGAGCAGGGGCTGTGGGCAGGCTCCGTGGGCGTCCTCAGTGCGCTGGTCACCCCCGGGGGTGCTCACCACGGTTGGCCAAGCTCACACCACTCGTAGGAAAGGCTGGTCCCACCTGGGGGAGAGGCCCAGGGGCAGAGAGGTGGGCGCCTCCGCACCTCGACACCCTGTCATCGCTTCGAGTGCCCCTTCGCCGGTGACTGACGCAGCATGCGTTTCCCCCACTTTTCTTGCCTATTTATTTTTGGGGGTGGGGAACTAAAGCTGTATTTACTTGTAAGCTGATTTTATGTTTTCAGCACCATCTTTAGGTGTTTATAGGGCATCTTCCCTAAAAATTACCGGGAAGACTCTGGAAACTCTCTGGTTTTCACAGAATTTGCTCCCATCTCACTTCCCATCTGGTCCTGGGGACCATCGGTGACATCACATCTGCAGCACTTGCATTCGCCACAGTGGTTAATGGGACGTCATCGCTACTGCCTCTGAGAAAGATGTTGGGAGGCAACGGCAGCTGAGAAAGCAGCACAATGATCTCTCAGATCATTTCCAGACGCCGTCTTGGCTCAGAGGTTCCTAGCAAATTCACCAGCCAGGGGCCACCCTAAGTGACAAAAGCTCAGAGACAGTGACACTGGGCTCAGCTCACCAGATACAAAGCAGTGGCTTTGAAAACGAAATAAAAGAATTTTTTTTTTGAAACACATTCAGTATTGTACTTAAAGTGAGACCTTATTAAAATATTGTATCTTGTATGACTTCTTTTTTAAGTGTTAAATTAAAAACTAACATTTTATTATGGAGAATTTTAAAGCACACATGCAGTAAGCAGAACAGCATAATGTGCCCTGCACACCTGTAATCCAGCCTCCACTCCCATCGACATTCTGCCCTCCTTGCTTCTTCTGTGCTCCCACCCTCCGCAATCACCTCCTTTCCCGAGGTAAAATTTACAGACATTGAAACCCACAAATCCTAACTATACATGTTTGACAAATAATAGATACAGTCACTTAACCTACATCCCTATCAAGATAGATGTTTTTCATCACCCTAGCAAGTTCCCTCATGCTACCTTCCTAGATAACCACCCACTCTCCTCCGGATCAGACTTTGGAATTTTTTTTTTACCATGGATCAATTTTGTGTCTTTCTGAACAGCATGTAAATGAAACAATAGAGTTTGTGTTCGTTCGTCGATGCTTGGCTTCTGTCACTCAGCATAATGTCTCCGAGAGTCACCAATGTTGTTGCGTGTGATGCCGGTTCATTTCTTTTTATTGCTGAGTAGTATTTCATTGTGTGACTAGACCACGCACTGCTTATCCATTCTTCTTTAGGTGCTGTTTAGGTTGTTTCCAATTTTGGGTTATTATGAATACAACTGCTAAAGTCTTCCGGCTTTGTTCTTTTTCAAGGTTGTTTTGACTCCCCTGGGCTCTCTGTGGTTCCATACACAGTTTTTAAAAATCTTGTCAATTTCTATAAAATCTTGCTGGGATTATGACTGAAATTGCTTTGCAATTTAAGGTCAATTTTTGGAGAACTGACAGCTTAATGATGTTAAATTTCCAATCCATGAACATAGTATATCGCTCCATTCATTTGGGTCTTCTTCAATGTCTCTAAAAAATATTTTATAGTTCTCAGTATGGAGGTCTTATATATCATTCATTAAATCTATTTCTAAGTATTTTGGTTTTTGATACAACTGTAGTATTGCTTTTGAATTTTCCACTTGTTTCCATCTGTTTGCTGACAGTACATAGAAATACCACTGATTTTTGCATACTGGCCTTACATCCATGACCTTGCTAAGTTCACCTTATTGGCTCTATAGTTCTTTTCTTGTGGATTCATTAGGATTTTCTATGCACACAGTCAAGCCATTTGTAAAGAGAGACAATTTTACCCCTTTCTTTCCCATCTTTACAAATTGTTTTACTTGCTTCACTGCAAGGCTAGCATATCAGGTAAATATTGAAGAGAAGTGGTGAGAGCAGACACACTGCCTTGTTTCCCATCTTAGGGGAAAAGCGTTTCAACATTTCACCTTTAAGTACTTCATTAGCTGTGGGTTTTTCATGGATGCCTTTCATCAGCTTGAGAAATTTCCTTTTCATTCCTAGTTTGCTGAGAGATGTTTTAATAAATGAGTACTGAGCACTTTCAAAGGCTTTCTCAGCATGTATTGAGAAGGTCTTCTTTACTTTCTCCTTTATTATGCTGAAATGGCAAACTATTTTGGCTGGTTTCTGAACATGAAACCAACCTTGCATTCCTGGAATAAACCCTATGGCTTTATTAAGCTATGGCTTGATGCTCTTCACTAGTGTTTCGTGAAAGATTTTTTTTTTTTGCATTTATGTTCATAAAAGATATTGGTTTATAATATTTTTTTCTGGTAATGTCTTTGTCAGGTTTTGGTATAAAGGTTATTAATGTTTTAAATCTGCTTTATTCAAATTTTCACTACATGCGACTTAAATGTAAATATAGCCAGAAAGGAGAAAAGGAAATAATGTCTTGGTAGTATTACAGTGGCAGTATTATTATTCTTATTTTTGCATTGGGAAAAGGGCTCCAGTCTATAAAGCTGAATGAGACAGGATGGTGAGGTCGAGAAGCTCAGAGCTGACAAAGTGCTGATAGTGGTTTGGGGATTCCTCACTCCCCATTCATGATGCCTGACTGCTAACATGATTGTCTCCTCAAAAGTTTTCCTCTTATTCGGTTTTTAGGTGCAACAAGTTTTCCAGTTACAACAGAAATCACTGGAAAAATTGATCTATTTTCTCAAGAGTTAAATCTAATTAAATCTAGACAATGTTGAAACTAAGGCATAACAAATAATGTATGTAATAAATAACATTTTAACGGTGACTGAAAGAAGGGTTACCACATTACCACCATTGATCTTATCAGAAGATATGTGTTGAGGGCCTACTATGTGTGTGAAATGGCTGGGGAGCAGCAGGCAGTGACCCAGAGAGACACAGCCCTCCTTCTAAGGAGCCTGGAGTCCAACAGGAGGGCCATGTAGGGCTGGGAGGGAGAGTGTTGGGGACAGTGATGATGGAGTGAATGCAAAGCCGGACGAGCAGAGTCAGGGGGAGCCGGACAGGAAGAGAAAAGGGGGAGAGAAGAAGTGCAGTCATGGACAGATGGCTGGGCCATCCAGGAGTCTGGCCAGCTGGAGGTCTGCAGTTTGTCCAGACCACAGGTCTGCAACGAGTCCGGCTCGTTTCCTGTTCCTAAGAGAATTGGTCTTCGCCTGCCCTTCTGACACCCCTTCTGTGGGCTCTCTAAGCAGAGGCTGCAGAAGCAGACACCACAGTAACCCACTGGCAGTTGCTAGGGTAACCATACTCCAATATAAATAGCAGAGCAAATTAATCAGGGCCTGAAACTTGGGTAACTTCCTCATGTACTCGCTTAGTGGTGACAATGTAGGCGGGTTCCATGCTCTAGCCCAATTTCTAAGTGAGAAGAGAAAAATTGCAAGACCAGTTTTATCAAATACTCTGAGTCTCCTGGTTTAATCAGGATCATCGAGTCCACATGGGCACATCCAGCCCTTGGATGGATGGCAGGGGTCATTCATTCTGGAGGTCAAAGGCATCTTGGAGAAAGGCAGGTTCCATCATCTATGCCAAGCACCCTGTTTCTAGAACTGGGTCCCCTCTATAGACTTGTGACATAGTTGTTTACAAGTGCCCTCAATCCCACCCCCTGCTCTATCTTCATAGCGTTACTGTGACTTCAAATGTTTCTGACTTGCCTCTTCTTCCTGACCTTCTCCACTAGAATGTAAGCCCCATGGGCAGGGCCTTTACCTGTCCTGCTCAGATGTACGTCCCGAGATCCCAGCATAGCGCCTGGCCTATGGCGAACGCTCAGATCCATGTTGGAGGAATAAATCGATCCACTGATGAACAAGACAGCAGGTGTTAGACTCTGTAGACTGTGGGTCCCTTTGAAAGTATCCAGTTCAAGTCCCTTGAGGAAGAGAGAGAAACTTTAGTCAAAAGGCCTGATTGAACCCCTCTCCCCCTGCCGTTGCTGGAACCACTGGGTCTTGGCGAATTTTAACCTCGAGCCTCAGTTTCCCTGATATGACTAGGATGTAACTGTCCTCGCCTTGTGCCCTGGGGGATTGAGTGAGAAGGCATATGTCACAGTGCTGGTAAGGCTCTGTGCAGACTTGAGGTGTGGTCGCAATTTTCACAGACAGAAAGGCTCTGTCTACAAAGGTCACATGGCTGGTCCAGGACCCCCTGGTCTGTGGGGAGGGTTGCTTGCTGGGGTTCAGGTGTGAGCTTTAGATGTTTTGGTAGTGAACACTATTACAAAGGGGTTGGAGTGCATTTTTAAAAGATTTCCTCTATAATAGAGGCATTGACATGAGCTATTCAGGAGAGAAAAGGACAATTTTTTTCGTTTGGAGTGTCAGTAGGTTTGTATTAATAACCTCCTCATGAAAGGCTGTACATGAACTCTTTTGGGACATAACTCCAAAAGTTGACAGAAATTTGGAAATTTTCTTCTATTGTAATGCTGCAATTTAATTCACCGTGAATTTCTTTTCAAGTGTGGAATTTCTACACGACTCTAATAAGAGCAGTTGTGTGGGCTCATGAAAAATGGAAGATGGCTGATGGAGGTGCTCGGTGTAAATATTTAGTACAGGGGTTGGCGGCTTTTAAATCTGCATCTTGATCTAAATGTATCTGCTGATTTCCCATCTGCTAATATTTTCCCATCTGCTAAATACCTGCCATCAGGGGAAGAGGACGCCTTTGTCATTCCCCTGTTTAACCTCCATGTCCTTCACCTGAACTTGGAACTAGCACGTCTTCCTAAGAGCGCACAGTCGCCCCCCCCACCCCCCCCGCACCTCCCCTTAGGTAACAGTACTGGCCCAGGAGCCCTGCCAGAGAGGATGTGGTTAACTCAGGGGTTTGCCTCTGCAAGGCCACCCCTGGGTGTGGCAGAGCTTGGAGCCCAGGAAGTAGCATCTGTACTGGACATGAGGCCAGCCCTAGAGAATGTCTGTCTGTCTGTCTGTCAAGCATCCACTGCAAACAATGCAGTCCCCACTCCAAGGACACCGTGCCACTGACAGAGGTGACGGGCATTGGGATGGCAGCTTTGGCAGCAAGAAGCCGGCAGGAAAGCCAGCACAGCCCAGACTGGGCATCGGCCGGTGTCCAGCTCGGACCCGCCCTCCCAGAGGTGGAATGTTCTGACTTTGGCTTTGGTGCCCAGGAAAAGACTGGAGCCTCAGCGCAAGGCATGCTGTCCCCTGGACCGTCTTCAGCATTGGAACCGTGGGTGTGGGGACCCCCGCAGTGGCAGCAGCACCAGTCCTGCTCTCACATGCTTACCCCCAATGGGACGACACAGGTGCCCGACGAACTCCTGTTGGGCTGTCTCTCATTTCCACCATGGTGAGCTCCCCCTTTCCATGGTTAAGCCCTAGGAAGCCCAAGGGTGCCACCTACTCACCCCTGGGGCCCCTGAGAATGGACCGAGAGGGTGTCTGCAATGCAGCTGGCTGCCCTCGAGGGCAGGCCAGCACTCCAGGGTCCAGGCCACCCCACTGCCAGACACCAGGGACAGAGGAGGAAATGGCCCCAGAGAAGAAGAGTTACGTTTTATGCTTCAAATCAAGCCCATCCCATGAGGTGCCAACCATGGAGATGCTTGATTGATGGCAGCACATAGCGCCACTCAGTTTTGCTGGGAGCTTGCCTTCGTAGAAAGCCAGAGATGAATAAAATATATGAGAGCACATCAAATATAGTGCAAGGACAACATATACAAACAGTACATTAAGCATTATGGAAGACAATAAAGAGCTGGAGACACAGATCTGAGGTAGCAGCTGGGCTCCGAAGCCGGGTCCACGTGCGGATGGGAAGGGAACGTGGACGCTTCCTCGTGGCCCTTCACTTGTGGGAACAGCTCATTAGAGGAAATCTGAGCAGATTAACTTCCATCACCTCTTCCGTGCTAAATTATAAGTTCCTGGTTACACACTCAGCCACCGCCACCCCTGCTCGCTGGGCCCTGGGCTCCCCCCACACATGGAGTGCAATGTCAACAAAAATGCTATAGTGACATTTCTCTCTCTCAATTACATGTAGGCTTTTCGCTGCCAGTATAAAATACATATTGTGCTCTGGCGAGGTCCATTGTACCGAGGTCAGCGGGAACTCATTGTCCTTTTTGCTTCAGAACAAGAATACTGACATCTGTAAGATTTGCTGTAAATAATCCAAGTGGTACAGGGACAGGACGATGGGCAG
>NW_017731435.1:2258370-2264673 GCF_001890085.2 Hipposideros armiger
TTTCACTGGCCCCGCTGGTCCACTTGTGCTGTGAAAGGTCCTCCGACCCAGTCAAGGTGCTGTAACGTCGCAGCGGTCATTTGGCAATGCTGACTTGCCGAGGGATGCAGACCTTCCAAATGCTGGCACATTTCATTACATCATATTAAGAAAACAGTGTTTGTTGGCATCGCCTCCAACCTCATCAGAAAAGTCAAGTATTCAGATGCTGTAAAGCTCATAGTGGCAGACACAAGTTTTAAAAAATTCAAATTTTAGTTGAGAAATATACATTTTTATCAATGGTAACAAATACCATCAGTTGTTCTCCTTGAGGGGACAGTTCACTCACTTCCGAGAAAAGGTCTAGCAAACCCAAGTCTGAGTCACCATCATCGGCTGTTGGTCTTTCAATGTGACGGCCATCCAAGATGGTGACCCTCTGGAGCGGCCGCAGGCTCCCTGCCACGCTCAGCTGCCCTCCTCCTAACCCATTCTTCCAGAGATCTCTGAGATTCTCTCTGGACCGAGGTCTTACTAGTTCGCTGGGTAAGTAATGCGTTATAACCTTTGCTCTTTACAGAGTTGAGGAGCTAAGCCTGTAAGGGTTTTGGGCGCCACCTCCCCCCAGATACACTGCACCATCTCTCGCTAGGCTACAGGTCTGAAGACTCTTGGGGGCCAAACCTTGTTCCCCAAAACCCAACCAAGGCCTGCAGGTAGGAGACCCCAAGGTCAAAGCCCCGAGAGTTAGGGCTGGCTTGCTCTGCATAGCTGCTCAGATGTCTGGTTGACAAGAGGGGACGCGAGTTCCCTGGAACAGTGACTGGAGGAGTTAGCATCGCTGAATGATGGGACCCACGTCAGGTGGCAGCTGCAGAGCTGCTCCGACAGCTCCATGGTGCTGACTGCACAGCGGAGCGCAGGCTCCTCCCAGCCCATGGACAAGCTTCCTTTTACCTGTGTGTGCCACCCGGGGCCACGAGCTGGCAGAGGCTGCGCACCTCCCGCAGAAGGGCTCCTAGCGAAGTCTCCAGCCTGCTAAACAGGCGCAAGAAACCCCCTTATACAAAACTAATCGGGGGTCAACATAAACCATTTCTAGAGTCACCCACTGAACCAAGAATCTGACTAGAAAGAGGTACACGGCTGTACTGGATGACAGCCTTTAGGGACCTCCTTAAAATGTCCAAGCTATGCAATATTTGATATATAAAAGCAAGTGTGTGTAACACACGCTGTGAAATGGTATTACAAGGACACCTGAGAACCTGCGGCCCAGACCAAGAGCTGGAACAACAGATGGCTGAGTCTCTGACCTGTGGTTAGACATCTAAGGCTGCCATGATACTGGCCGCCCGCTCCGCCCCCCGAGGTGTGAATACAGTGTTGCGTACGTGTGCATATATCTACTTAAAACAAAACACAGGCCTCCAGGCTTGTTTGTGAGCTTTATAAAATTATTACCATTCACCCTAAACACTCCTGCAACTTGCTTTGTTTACTCACCACCACATTCCTAAGTGTCGTTTGTGGTAGGGCAGGTCACGGTCCTTGCTGTGTAATATTCTATCACGTGGACGCACCACCTTGCATGTGCTGGTTTTCCTCTGGGTGAACGATCAAACTGATGACGGCTTCTGTGGGCGCTGCAGTGAGTACGCCTTCGTCTGGTCTCAGTGCTCACGTCCAAGGCTCCCGGGGGGTTGGGGGGGGGCGGTGCCTGGGGGACAAATGGCTGGGTTATAAGCTGAGGACTGTCAACTCTACAGGGCAGCTCCAAATGCTTGTCCAAGGTCACTCTGTACAGGCTAAGTGTCCTTTTCAATATCTTATAGATACTTTCCTCTAAATTCCTGAAACATTACCCATAATTATTAGTTCTAAGTACTGTGGCCATTAGTGGGCTATTCAAGACTCAATTCTAGAATGGTAAGGAAGCACAGAGCCTGGGGTCAAGGCCTTGTAGGCTTCATGACTTAAAAGCTGGGTGATTTCGGGCAAAACATTTCACTTTCCTGTGTGTGTGTGGAAATGCAATATACAGAAGGTGCCAAATAAACGTATACACAGTTTAAGAAAGGAAAACTGCATTAAAATTGTAATACTCAATATATACCAATAACAAAAGATGAATACAAGTCACATTTGTCTTCTGCAATCACAAGAGGTGCTCAAAGTGGTTCCCATCAGCGTCCAGACACTTCTGATGACGGCGAACTCCTGCTTGAACGACGTGGACCAAAGTGTACGATTTCATTTTTTTGGCACCCTCCCCCATACATTGTGGGCTGTTGTGAGGATCCTAGGTGTCAATTTTGATGAAAAATGAAAATGTGAGCTTTTGTTGGCAAAGTTACGTATTTACTAAAATACTTTTGGAAGACGCCCACGAGAAAGGTTTTCACAGCAGAGATGTGGGCACCACCGTTTGGGAAGCTGGGTCTCTGGCGGCTTGAGGGGACCCTTCCAAGGCACTTGGGGTCAGCNGGTTCTCCCCGGGCGGCCGGAGTGGAGCGTCCTGACTAAGTGCAATGCAGTCATTTACCGGGTAGTTCAAATCAATACGCGAAACTGGGGTGGGAGGTCCAGCTGCACAGAGATTCGGGAAACAGAAGGGCCTGCTGAGCTCCGGCTTCACCCGCAGAAATGCTTGCCTTTTAAGTCCGCGTGTGAGAAAATCAAAGGCGATTTGACAACCGGTCAGGGAGCAGGCTCTTCTCCGAAGGAGAGATTTTTCATGGAAAAGAAAATTTGGTGACAGGCAGGGGACTGTGCTGGGATGACAAAAGGACTACAAATGAGGGAGAAATTCTGATGGCGATTCCATCCAGGCAGAGGCCGGCCTCTGGGAGCTCCAGTTGTCTTTCCTTCTCTACCTGTGTTAGAGACACAAGCTGAGTGTGTAAGAGGGAGAGGCCGAGTGTGTGTGCGCACCTGCAAATGTAACAGGGAGACAGCAAGTGTGTGCTGTGTGCATCTGTGTGTGTGCGCGTGTACATAAGAGGGAGAGGCTGAGTGTGTGTGTGCACCTGCACATGTAACAGGGAGAGAGCAAGTGTGTGCCGAGTGTGCATCAGTGTGTGTGTGTGTGTGTGTGTGTGTCCCACGCACTTCCCCAGCCCACGGTGTGGAGCCTGGCGCAGGGAGCACGAGAGACAGCTGTTTCAGGACTTAGCTTCTCCATGACGGGCGCTGCTTCTCCAGGGGTGCCGTGACTGCTGCGCGACTCCAAGGCCAAGCGGTGGGCAGATCTGCCTGTGCCACTAGCCCAGCAAAGAGCTCCTTTCTCTCCAGGACTTTCTGCCTGAAGACAAAAGCTCTTCGGCTGCAGCTTTTCCCTTTGGTCGTGTCCAGAAAAGTGAGCATGTGATTTCAATTTGAAATTAAAAGTCATGTCTGAATAACAGAACTGCACTCTCATTTCCTAATACCCTGGTTTTTACTACTTTGCATTCAACTGTGAAAAGTCTTTTAAAACTCGGAACAGCAGTAAAACTTGAATGAATTTTTGACCCATTATTGCATAGCGGGTGCGCCTTCCAAGTTGGAGAGACTGCCAAGCTCTCCCCACCTAATATTTCCACTTTAATTGTGCCACTTGAGAAATTTACGTGCCTCAAAATATGGCATGAATCTTACGCTTATTGCAGTATCATTAGCAGCAACATTTAAGCAACATCTGTGTGCTATAGAACTAATTGAAGTAGCAGAAGTGGCAGCTGTAAATCCACAGGAAGATGGCAGTTTGTACCAGCACTGCTGAGCTAGCTCCTAACTGTCAGCCTGTTCCTGCAATCTGGTCTCGAGCACCACGGTACAGGCACACAATGTCCAAAAAAATACAGCGAGGAGGCTAATGATCCTATTAACCACTTTGCTGCACCAATTTGGCTGTTTTTCCAGTTTCCTTGTTGAATTTCATTATAAATTTCTCCATTCCTGTAAAAAGTCCAGTATGAGACGTGTCTGAATTTAAACTACTTACCTGAGCCGAGAAACGCGTGTCTGCCCAGGCCAAACTGAGGATTGATTTTTTTCGTTATTTAATAATCCTGCTCCCCCACACCACACTCATTTCAATTGCTGAAAAATTTTTATCACACGCGTCTCTGTAAAAAATAACTTTAAAACCCCTAGTAAATTTGATATTTAAAGCACTGGCATTTTCTTCCCGTGGACATAACATTTTCAATAATCAATACAAGATGGCAAACACAATTTATTACTGGTGGGGGTGGAGACAGAGGGTCGCAGAGCACACAGCTGGCCGAGGCGGGCGGCCGAGGTCCAAGGAGGGAGGCTCAGGTCGTCTGCAGTGACTCACGAGCCTATACCTCACGGCGGATGAACGGGAGGCCGGCCACACACTGGTTTACACCCAAAGGCACCCACTGCTGTCCTTCCTTCAGTATGAAAAAAAATGACACTGACTCTCCCATACAGAGAGGAGGCTCGGGGGGAGTGAGGAAGCATGCCTCTGTGGGAGGAACATGGGTACTGGAGCCACTGCTTTTACTCGGAACGTCTCCTCCATGGAGCACAGCTGGAAAGCATATTTCTGACGCCTCCTACAAAACCCAGCCCCATCTTGGTTTTAACTCTGGCTTCGCTTGTTTCTGTCTTGGCAGTGAGTGGGTGTTTGTCCCTCGGTGCCTGGCCCTTAGACAATGATGTAACTGGTATCTTTCGAAGCACTCAAGAGCGTTGGAAATACACAAAAGAAGGCCTCCTTCAATCTACGATGACTGGTGTCTTTGCCAACAACCCGACTTCATTAGAAAATTGGCACGTCCACCCAGCTGCCATGTGACATGCCGTTAACTGTGGACATTTGTTGTCTTAATGCTCAAGTACTCAGGGACTCAACTGATAAGGGAGAAACTGTTTGGAATCTGCTGAACCCACGCTTGGGGTGGCGCGCCACCTCACGGTATTGAAAATCAATAGCCATGTGACTGCTGAAAGGTCGAAGGTCCCCGGAATTAACTTCCTGGTACTAAATTACTATCCCTCGTTTCTTGGTTTATTTTCTAACAATAATACATTTTAAGGGGACCTGGTTAAAAACCATTTATGAAACACAAAGTAAGAAAACAGAATCAGTGGCTAACAGCTGCTGGCTTCTCCCACCGGCTCAGGGAACACCGGGGCGAAGAGGACGCTGAAAAGCTCTATCCGTCTGCAGTGCGAGGTGGCTTTGTTTTTTCCCCCTTCAATCTGTTTCTTTTTTAGTGGTGGTGTTTGAATCTTTACATAGAAAGAGGAGAGCCGGTTTGGAGACGATGTCTCCCTGCCTTATCCAAGTAACACAGCTGAATATGCACGCGGGTGCATGCCTGCCCCAGGATCACAGTGGGACAGGAAGGCGCGCCCGGTGCTTGATTTTAACCGAGAAACAAGCCCCGTGCCTACCCACACAGAATCGCGGCCTTGCTTGTAACTTCTGAATGAAATCCTTCCACGTGGCTGTCGCACAGCCCAGCCACACGCTTGCCCCTTTTATGCTCAGAAAAATTGAGGCCCCATAGTAGGTAGGCACCTGCGTGACATCTACTGATACTTTTATTTCCTAGTATGCTGAGAAATTTAAATGTATTAATTTGTTAAAAATAACACAAGGCCAATATATATGAACCCGAGTTAACAAATATTTCTTAACAAAATCTGTATTTTCCAAAGCAAAAACACAATCAGTGAGGAGCGTGGCATCGTTTTCCATGGACGGGACTCCCCTGGTGATGCCTCAATAGAGGACAGGCCGTCTCCATTCAAACCACCGTGGGTGTTCTCTGGGTTGAAGCGCGTGGGGAGATCGGACCACCCGCGGACATGTGCTTCGCCAGGGAGGAGTGTGCTAATAGCCTTTTCAGTAAACGTGGATGTCCTTCTTTGATCCGACACCCAGCGTCCGCAGGCGGAGTTTCTCCAAGTTCACCTGCAGCCCGGAATCTGAAACCCCAGCGGGGAGCTGCTCTGTTTCACTGGCCCCGCTGGTCCACTTGTGCTGTGAAAGGTCCTCCGACCCAGTCAAGGTGCTGTAACGTCGCAGCGGTCATTTGGCAATGCTGACTTGCCGAGGGATGCAGACCTTCCAAATGCTGGCACATTTCATTACATCATATTAAGAAAACAGTGTTTGTTGGCATCGCCTCCAACCTCATCAGAAAAGTCAAGTATTCAGATGCTGTAAAGCTCATAGTGGCAGACACAAGTTTTAAAAAATTCAAATTTTAGTTGAGAAATATACATTTTTATCAATGGTAACAAATATCATCAATTGTTCTCCTTGAGGGGACAGTTCACTCACTTCCGAGAAAAGGT
>NW_017731435.1:2266823-2301629 GCF_001890085.2 Hipposideros armiger
TGGTTCTTTTCTGCATTGTTTGGGAACAAATTCTTTTTTTATAAGTTCAAGACAATTCTTTTTGGAAATGTCTTCCTGGAGTTGGTTGTCGGAGGCCGATTCCTGCAAGGTTGGGTCTGAATACTTAGCCACCCAGCACATGATCCGGGCTTCATTTTTCTTGAAGCTGAGATGCACTCCGCTGACAGGGCTGACGGGCTCCTGTCAGACGCCCGCTTCACCGCCTGTAACTCTGGGGCTCCCGGACTGGCGCGCAGTTATTTTTGGCCCAGGGTACGCCTCTGCTACCCGGCTGCTGTGTTTTTCCAGTTGTGAGGAGCGTGTCCAGGGGAGTTCTTCAGATAATCATCATCTTGATCTTAAATGTAAATATTGTCGCCGTGGTTTAAAGAGAGATTAATGATTTGCTGACAGCTCCATGCACCCTTAGGAAGTAAGCACCAAAGAGAACGTTCAATCGTCTATCTTATTTCCAATAACACGAGCGGGAAATCCACCCCCATGGGTGGCCCGTGTGCTCCTGGAGCTTGGGGCAAGTGCCGTCTGGCTCTGGGGTAACTTTTCTGGGTAACTTGCCAACTGAGAAGGGAGTTCAGCATTTATCCTTCAAACAGGAGAATGGTGGGAATGGCTGCGTGCTGCGTCTGTTTGAGGGGGTCTTGCATCTCTCTCTCCCCTCTGGAGACGCTACAAGTAACATCATTGGCTCCACTGCAGAGAAGAGAGTGGAGGATCACACAGTCTGCTGCAGCCTGGCCAGGCCAGGCATGCTGGTCCCAAAAGCTCTATCAGGTGGCCACACCTGGGCCACATCTGGGCCCCGCTCTGCCCCAGCCAGGACCAGCCTGCTGGTGCTAATCCACTCACAGTCTGGAACCCCCAACCTCAGGCCACCTCAGCACACTCCCCACGGTCCCCTGGGGCCATAGGTCACTGCCACCCCCCGGTCCTGGGGCAGCGAGACAGTCAGTCCCAGCCAGTTCACTCATCCCGGTCCCTGTCACTTCATCCTACAAAGGAACAAAGGATGAGCTGCCAGCCAGCCCCATGGCTTCTGGACAGCCCGTCTCACTCACCCCACCGCCTCAGAGGACCAGCCTCCTGGATGAACTCAGGCCCGCGGTCCTATTAGGGACACGGTGTGTCAATACCAGGAGGGCTGGCCAATTATACGCCACATCTGAATTTCTTATATTTTCAAAGTGTTTTACACTAATTAGGTAGTCCCGTTAGCTCTAAGGATTAGTAGCTTCTCTAACAAGACACAGCGACATTAAGTGACTTACCTAATTATGTAAAACACGGGAATGAGACGGCAGGCTTCTCTGCGCCGGGCTGGGCCTGCTCTGCCAGGAGAGGTGCCTACCTGACCTCTGCTCTTACGGGTCCCCGGGGAACAGGAGCCCGTAATGCAGTGCTGCTCCGGAGGACAAGTGGAGTGCTAGGTGAGGCCCGACCTCTCCTCGGGGCCCGCCCTGCCAGGACGCCCCATGGTGCTGTGCAGTGTCCACGGCCACAGGAGCCACCAGAAGAGGGCACGGAGCCAGGCAGCAGGTGGAGGAAGGGCCGCGGAGGGCCAGGGCCATGCAGGCCTGCAGGGGCTCCGCTCGGACCCAGGCAGTGGTCAGGGCCGCAGTGTTCCCTGTGGCACAAGGCTGACGGCCGCCATCACTGCTCTCCTGGCTGGTCAGCATTTGAAATTCACCAAGAGCTGACCCCACACGCGTCCCACACTCTCTAGGGTGCCCGCCCTCCCCCTTGCCCAGTTACTGCCACTTCCCTCAGGGCCCTCAGTCCCCTCTCACAGGGGTCAGTGCCACTTGTGCCACCTGAGGCATCTGCCTGCCCCGTCGACTCAATGTCTCGTGCCATCTATGTCTGGTGCAGCTTGAACAGGAGCAGCTTGAGTCCCCCCCATGCCCAGGAAGTCCCTCTAGATTTCTGGTTCACCCCCACTCTCGCCCTCCATCACGGGACACCACCCCCCGGGTTGATGTAGTCACTCAGGTGTCACATAGAGGCTGCCCTCACCTGGGGCATTCTCACTCAGCCGCCCTGTAAGTGGGGAGCACAGGCCCCGGAGACAGATGGCAGGAGAGTGACAGCAGCCACGTGATCAGGCCGCGTCTGCCAGCGTTCTCTTCCCGCTACATCTGTTAGGGGCCCTGCTCCTCAAGTAAATATGCTTGTTTTTTATCATTCCCAAACTATACATTTTCACTGCAAAATCGGACTATACACATAACCACAAAAAGGGAATACAATTATTCATGATTTCCTCTGCTCTACAGATGGGCTCTAAAAGATGATATAATATAGACATATATGGATGTAGATACACACTCATACATGCATACTTACATACCATATTTCCCCACGTATAAGACGCACCCTTTTTCGAAAAATTTGGTGTCTAAAAACTGGGTGCGTCTTATACAGTGGTTGTATGAGCACAAAAACAAGTGTGAAAAAAGCGGGAAATGCAAGTGAAAAAACCTACAACTATTGTATAAGACGCACCCAGTTTTTAGACCCCAAATTTTTTGAAAAAGGGTGTGTCTTATACATGAGGAAATATGGTATATATGGCTTTAAGACAGAATCAGGGATATTTTTCTGATTAGATAATAAATTATAACATTTTTATAAAATAAATTATATTTTATGTTACTATATTACCATATTATCTTACATTGCTATATTTATATAATTTATATATTAATGTTATATAATAAATATATATTTTATATTTTTATATTTATGCATTATATAACATATCAACATAAATTGTATAAGTATATTATAATATTATAAGTGTATTATATATCATATAATATGTTATATAATACATAAATACAATATACAAAGTATGATCGAAAATATGGTGAATGTTTAAAACATTTTTATTAAATTAACAGACACATTACCATCAACCCGCCCTCCCCCCGCAAAATACTTGCTTCGAACACACTTACCCCATCGCTCTTGCCACTTTCTGAAGCGGTTCTGGAAGTCCTCTTTCGTGAGTGTCTTCACGCCATCATGACAACGCTCCGTGTCACACGTTGCTTCTGGTACGGCAGCTTCTGTCCTCATCCGCCTTATTCACTGGATCTGGAACTGTGTGGCTTCTGGCTCTTCCCCAAAGTAAAAATAAGCATGAAAGGGGAATGATTTGAATCGACTCAGGACACGGGGCAGCCACGACAGTAAAGACACCCCTGAAAGAGGACTTTGAGAACGGCTTCAGAAAGTGGCAGGAATGATGGGACAAGTTGTTCCAAGTGAGGGGGAGTATTTTGAGGGCGATTAATGGCAATGTGTCTTTTACTGTAATACTTTTTTTATTTAAACATTCACCATACTTTTCTATCATACCTCATATAAAATAAAACATAATTAGTATAAATCAATTAAGTAATACATATTATAAAATTTGAACAACACTGGAAAGCAATACAACACACATACATATACCCCAAAGGAATTCTCCCCAACTCTTTCCACCAAGATACCTCCATGTTTATTTTGATGGATTCTCTTCCACAATTTCACACTTGTATGCACAATTTTAAAAAATTGTTTCTAAAAAGTCATTGGTCAGCTGTGATATTTCATCATTCAGCAGAGTCAAGTCATGGCTGTCTCTCCATGCTGATCAACAGAGATTCCCGCCACCATTTTCACAGCAGTGTTGTTGGTTTGACAGTGAGTGGATGTGCCCGGATTTCCTCAGTCGGCCTTGTTGGTGGCACATTTATGCATTTTCCCGTTTGTCCCCATTACGAACTATGTACGGTGCAACAGGGACGCCTGCTACTAGAGCCCTGGGTAAGCGTGACCCTCTGCAGGCCACTTTCCTAAAAGTAGAATTGGTTGGTCAAATGGTGTAGGCATTTCGCATTTTAACACTGCAAACTGTCCTCCGAAAATACGCCGGTGTTCCTACCAACAGTGTATGTGTATGCTTTTCTCTACACTGTAGGCGGAGAATTACAAACTTCTTACATTTTAAACCCAGATGACAACAAAATACTCTGTTTTAATTCGTAATTTTATGATCACTGTTGAGGTCGATTCCGTCTTCATGGATTCCTTCAAATAACCACATGGCCACTGTCACTGTAACTTCCTGTACTCCCTCCAGCTCACGCTTTGCATTTTGTCTTCTATGACTTGCTTGTCTATATCCTTAGCTCATCTGTCTTTGGGGTATTTTTTCTTATTGATTTGCAGGAACTTTTTATATATTACAGATACAACCTCAGTGTGTTACATGCTGCTGGCGCTCTCTCCCAGGGTGCTGTGTGTCTTTTGTTTCCCGTAGTTTTGTGTCGTCCAATGAGTCAGTCTTTTCCTTATGGCTTCTGAGTTCTTGCTAACATTCCGAGACACCGCCTCTGATACAATAGCCAAACTAATTTAAAAAGGTTCAGATCGCTGTTTCAGGAATTATGCTACTTTTTCAAATTGTTCAGCCAGTTGTCCTGATGCCATTTGTTAGATTTATCTGCTGCCCCCACTTAACTGAAACGCTGTGTTGTAACATTCTAAAATCCACAGGCCCATGACTGTTTCCCGACTCACCCTCTGTCTCCATCGATCTCCGTACCTGGCATTTGCATCAGCCCACTTTGCTGTACTTACGAAGGCGTTAGGACATGTTTTGATATCATCAGTATTAAAAACATACCTGGTGCTCCTGAGCAAAGACACGTCCCCGAGAGCTCTGGAGGTCATCACAGGCTCTGAGAGTCAGCCTGGCCAGTGGGGACAGTGGGCTTTGGGAGTCCATTTTTGTTGCTGTTTTTAAAGGTGTGGTTCAGACACCTCTGTGGCCCACGTCAGAGAGTCTGGGCGGAATGTTCTGAGGGTCACTGGCATAGGGCGGTCTCTCAGGGTGACCACGTCGAGCTGCCACACCCAGCTGCAGGTCTGTCAGACGCCACTCTGACTTTACATGCCCACTTTGTAGTGTGCAGAAACCACGCAGCCTCCATCATCAACCGTCGGGCCAGGGTCAGGGACACTGATTCCTTTGCCAGCGCCAGCCGGCGAAGGGCGGCTCCTGGATGTCACTCTAAGTGACCTCAAGACGCAAGGGGAAGCGAAAGGAAGGAAGTTGTGCTGAATGCTCAGAGTCGGTGCACAGCGCACAGCAGTCTAGCCTTCCCGCGGGCGAGGCAGCTGAGGCTGGGCGCGATCAAACACCTCGTCTCCGGGGGGCCCACAGCGCGCGCAGGGGATTCAGGCCACGTCTGTCTGATTCTAAAGCCTAGCTTTAAACCTCCACCACCCTTGAGCGCCCGGTATGTGCCTGGCAGTGGGCTTCCCAGGATCAGCTCATTGCAAACTGGCCATGGCCTTGTGAGGACGTGCCATGGACGCCCGCCATGCAGACAGGATGCTGCGCTAAAATGTCCTGGGGCCACCACAACAAAGCACCACAAACTGGGCACTTAAAACAACAGACACGTATTCTCTCCCAGCTCTGGAGCCGGAAGTCAGAAACCCACGTGTCGCGAGGCCGTGCTCCCTTCTGATGCTCCACAGACACTGCTTCCTGCCTCCTCCAGCTCCAGGGGTTCCAGGTGCCCCCTGGCTTGTGGTCACATCACTGCAACCGCTGACTCTGTCTTCACATGGCCTCTCTTCTGTGTCTGTGTCGCTCCTTTTCTGTCCCTTACCACTCAGATAATCCAGGATGATCTCGTTTTGAGATTCTTCACTTCATCACATCTGCAAAGATCCTTTTTTCCAAATAAGGTTGCAGGGATTGAAACATGTCTGTTTGGGGCCCCCACGGATCCACTGCAGAAACCAAGGCGTGGAGAGACCACGCAGCTCACGCAGGATGACACGGCCCTAACGTGACAGCACTCAGCACGGAGCATTACTGCGGCCTTTCCCACCACAGCAAAGGTTCTGCCTGGGGGGACTTCCACAGACACTGT
Organism: Hipposideros armiger; assembly: GCF_001890085.2. Lineage (NCBI taxonomy): Eukaryota > Metazoa > Chordata > Mammalia > Chiroptera > Hipposideridae > Hipposideros > Hipposideros armiger. The sequence goes on from NW_017731435.1 coordinate 2,272,778, forward strand.
CCTCCCAGCATGGACACGAGAGGCCACGGCAGCCAGAGTTCAGACCAGCATGACGGCGACGGCTGAGAGCCACCCAGAGGCCATGTGCGGGGAGAGGAGGCCTGAGAAGCCATCTCGGAGGAGGAGGTGGCCTGCAGTCAGCGACAAACTGACCCACAGCACCCTGGCAGGCTGGCCCCGCGTACCGCAAGCTCCTGTCCTATCCCTGCGAAAATCTGTTCATCTACATCTGAGACCAATTTGCTTGAAACTACAGAATAGCTGTCACATTGCTTCCTGGCACAGAAATCAGATGTTTGCATGGAAAAGTACCGACAGCTACATACCTCTCGGTGTTGTAATATTTAGATGTGTCATTCTACATCTCAAAGAAAAGGCAGCTTTAAATAAATGCGCGTTTTCAGCTCACTTGAGGTGCCCTGGCCTGGAGACCAGCGGGAGCTGGCTGCCTCTCCCGTGGGAGACAGAGCCGCCTGCTCGGCTGTCCCCACAGCACGCCCAAATGCCGCTTGCTGCACCAAGTGCTACCTCAGGCCTTTGGCTGGAGTCACATGGAGGCCCAGATGTGTGTTTGGGAACTGGGTCACTCAGAATCTACAGCTGGAGGGCACAGCCGGCCCTGGAAAGAAACGCACACGCACTGTCGCACGTGCTCCCTGGGGGCGGCAGGTAGCTTGGCTTCTGGGTTAGAGGTGGGGAGGAGCTGAACCGGCCCACCCAGGCTGGGGGATCGACTGGCACGGGTTGAATGTCAGGAGGGCGTTCTAACTTCAGTCCCTCCTTGTGGAGACAGGAAGGGGAGGGACCAAGCCAACGAAAGATGCGATGCGTGCGACGCTCCGCTTTGCTGTGCTGCTGTAGATTTAAAATCACTTTGCATTGTGTGCAATTTGATGTTTGTCATTTGATGACGTGTAGTTCATTCGAACAGAATGAGGACTTCGTGAACTGAATGTTCCTCCACTTTTAAGGGGCCGCCATCTCCCCGCTGCCCACTGCACAGGCTCTCCCAGTCCTGGTAACCTCCCGGAGACGGGGGTGTGGAACACAGGGGTCTGCAGCAGTGGGGGTGCATGTGTCATGAAAGGCCTGCAGTCAGCGGTGGGTGCGGCTGGGACGAGAACCGGGGTGGCTTTAGCCTCTGTGCCAGCTGCTCCTTTGTTTATGAGAAAAGCTGCAGAACAGGCCTGGCTGCACCCAGGCCACAGGCCACCCTGGCACGCCATGCCCTCTTCCACCAGTTTGGGGAACTGATGTGTGCCCTGCCAAAGTGGTCAGGTGATGACAGAAGTGTCTTCTCCAGGACCCTGCAGCCCCAGAGCCCACTGGCACAAGCACGCAGTGCAGGTAACGTTAAGTCGTTAAAGCCACAGAAAGAGGCCTCTGTGCCCCCTGGGGCAAGTGCACTTGACCAATTCTAAGGCCTTCTCCTTCTTCTGTTTGAGTCCACACTCCAGACTCTGGCCTAAAAGCACCTATTTACAGCATCTAATCAGAATTAGAAGCCTCCGCTGGAGCACAGGACCCTGGGAGCAGGCGTGGCCCAGCTGTGCCACCACTTCATTGTCACCTGCCCTCGGGCCCAGTGATGTTCCTAAGAAAATGGATAAAAATTCACACACGTTTTCCTGTGAACCTCCGTGGGAACCACCCTCTTCAAACCAGAGCTTATTTTTAGGATTGTGGGATCCTTTGCCGGACTGTCTACCAAACTGGGGGCCCAGACCCAGCCACCGCCTCAGCTGAGTCCTTCCTCACGTGGGAGGTGAACGCAGTTCTGGGCGTTCTTGGAGAGGCCAGGGGTCCTGGAGACAGGCGCCCACAGCAGTGGAGAGGACTTGTGCGGATGCCACCCGTTTGTCATCTGAGCTTCCTTGTTAGAAAACTGAGAGTCCTGCCTCTCTCCCTCCGTCCTTCCAGAAATAACACACGCACATACTCAGCAACATTAGGAGCAGGATATGTAGGTGTGGAGAAGGGTAACCGTGGTCCCCTCACCCGGGGATGGTCGTCAGTCACACACACAGTGTAACCTGCTAGCCTTTTCTTTTGGGGACAAATACACACCTTCAGTCTGACGATCTGTACAACCTGTCTCATGTAACACCACCATGAGCGCACACACAGGGTTCTACTGAATCAATGTCTGACTGATTTAACCAGCCCCTTACTGATGGGCAATCAGGTTGATTCTATTTTTTTTACATAAGAAACACAACTTTGATGAATATCCTTGGTCAGTCGTGTTTCTTCACACACGTGCCGTGGAGAGATGCTTTCGCCATTACTCTCTTTATTCGTGTGAGCCTGGGAGGGTGGGCGGAGATCTCTGCACACACGGGGAAATCTCCACGGGTTAGCGCCCTCCGGGGTGAGCCCCATTCTTGCTGTTCTACAGCCACCGCCACCGGGGATCTGACCGCCTCAGGCCGAGCCCTCCCCGGCCTGCCCTCCCCCGGCTGCAGGACGCCCACCGGGGGGCTGAGAACACAGAGGGGAGGGGCCCGGCCTCTCCTCACCAGCAACATTTGCAGGTCTGCACAAAGCCTTGGGGCACTCGGGGCCCCCCAGGCCGACGCACGGACAGGTGTGAGCACAGCCACCGCCCCCCCCCCCATTACGGCGGAGATTCTGACTGTATGCGAGGCGGTTTTACTCCCCAAAGAGGCACATCCACAAGGACGGAACAGAATCCTGCGATGAGCTGGGCTCAGCAAGTCTCCGTCGGCAGGGCCCCGGGCAGGAGCTGCGGCCAGCAGGCAGAGTGGGGGCGCAGCATGCCGTGCTGGGTCAGAGTGCTGAGCATGGCCCCCACGCCCCAGCTCGCTCTGTCGCGTTTGCTATCCCTGGCCCTTTCTTCTTGGAAGGGGTGCTCTGAGCTGTCCTTGTCTCAGCCATGGAGCCAGCGATGGGACGCTGGAGTGTCCGCAGCGCTGGCAGCATGGTGTTTGAGGCAGGCACTGCCAGCCCCTTTTAAATTTAGGGGAACTGAGTTCTGGGGAGGATGGGTCCTATGTTTGAGCTCACGCTGCTCACAGCGGGGGGGGGTGCTTTAAACCCAAGTTTGGCTGAATCTGAGGCTCAGTTTCTTCTCTCCCCCCCTGGGTGAGACCCCTCCCCTCTGAAGGCCCCTCAGAGGCCTGGGGAATGTCCCTAAACTGCAGAGCCGTCCCCCAGGGCCGGGGCCCGAACCTGCCTGCTGAGGACACTGAATACATGCGCCCATGAAGCCAAGAGTCTCAGATGTGTCGCCACCCTCCTCGTAGCTATGGCAACCCAAACATGCAGAGGCAGTGCTTTTCGCACAGTATCACATGTTGCTTCATGTTTGGACACTGATATTTTCTCCAGCTGGGTTTTTCTTAATTTAAGTCAACAAACCAATCTGGAAGCAAACACACTATTTGTGTTTGGGAACCAAACAAAAGTGGTAAGTAATGGGAAGACTTAAAAAAAATCTCCGGTGTGTGTGTGCGGGGATGACTGACTGCTGAGAGACAGGGAGAAGAGGCCAGGCTCGCCAGGCTCGCCAGGCCCTCCGCTCCGTCCCTCAGACCCCCGCCCCGGGCCTGGCCCATCGCCACCCAGAGAAACGCACAGACAGCGGAAACACCGCTCAGAGCGTTGCAGGGACCACCGTGGAGGCAGCCGGGGGAGCCATGTCAGGGTCTGTAGTCGCAGGTCCTCCTGTGGTCCGCGTCCTGCCACATCGAAGAACATGACAGTGACCACCTGGCCAATTCCGTCCTGCATCCTCAGACCACAGCAACACCTGCTCCCTGAAAGTGCCACCACCTATGTCCACAAACGGCGCCGTCACCAAGACCCACTAGTAACCCAGACGGCAACTCGAAAACATGGCATTCAGTGGGAGGGTCCTTGAAGGCGCCCAACACCACCAAAGCCACATTTCCCAGGATCGATCTTAACTACTGTCCATGTGGAATTTTTCTTATGGCTTTTTTCGATAAAAAAAGCATTAATGAGAAACTTTAAAGGCTTTCTAATGACGTCCTTTCATCAATCGAGGTGCCGTCGGGCCAGGCTCTGCCTCGGTGTGCACCTCCAAGTTCTCATGCACCCGCCTGCCCAGATCCTATCGGAGCCGACCGCGTGATGGAGACCAGACGCCCTCCATCTGTCGGCAGCTGGAGCCACAGGGTCCGGGGACTCTGGGCGGCTGCCCTCAGTCACTTCGGGAGGTGTTGGTGCCTGCAGTTTCTCCAGCTCTGAGACTGGCTTTCAGCTGCCACCTCCATTCCTTCAGACAGACAGACAGACAGACGGGCTGCTTGGCAGAGTTCCGTTTAAATCTTAATGTCTTTCAAACTGGTAACAGATAAAATTGATGTGAACTTCAGCTTCCTAAACACAAACTTTCAATCAAACGCCCATGAACAAGCAAGAAAAAAAGACCCCGGATGGGCCGAGGGAGGCCAAACAGTTAAGACCCCACCGAGGGCCTCCAACTGCCCTCTCTCCATGACCCCACTGGCAGGAGGGCAGCAAGCAAACACACATGCAAGTGACACGCAGAGGCCCAAACAAGTCTCGGCGCTCAGAGACCATGGGGGAAGGCTGAGTTTCCTGATTGGTCTTCGGGGAAAATCTTTTGAGTTAAAGAAAACAAATTCTTTCTTTGTTTTTTTTTCTGTGTGTCCCATATTAAGCCTATTTATTTATCACTTCAGAGTCTTCCTATGGGCAGCTTGAAGCCAAAATAGCACTGAGATCTTTGGCAAGCTCTGAAGTGAAATGAACAATTTTCACATTGATAGAGCTGTGACATCCCGCCTGTTCCAATGGTGGCAGAGGTTCGAGCTGGCACTGCCGCCTGTGGTCACAGCTGCAGGTGTGCCAACAGCCAAGGTGGGGCATTTGGGTGCCTAGGAGAGGGGATGGGACATGGTCAACAGTGCCCGTATGTCCTGCGTGGGCCATGTCAGGGATGACAGTGACATCTGTGAATGCATTCCTGCAAGAATTCCGGTGAGTCCCTCAGAGACGTCACCTATGCTCTGGGCCCTCCGCGCATCGCACCGCCGTGATGTCTGGAAGGCGCCTCCCTGTACAGGTTATTATTCTGCAGTTTTCAAGGAAGTAAGTTCTGGAATTGCACTGTCGTCCACAAGCTGGAGGTGCCTGGCCTCTCGAAAAAGCAGATGCTGAGAGCGAACAGCATGTAGCGAGTGGAGAGCCTGGAAGAAAATGCGTCCCCTCAGCGTTTCAGTCGGACACAGCGACTTCAATCTCTAGTCAATTATCAAGTCACACGAGGGTTGTTCAGTAGCCATTCTGCTGGGTAAGAAGTGGACACGAGTTAAAAACCCCAGGTGAGTTGCTTATAGGGTGAGGCCGTTCACGTCTCACAATTACGCCTCGTCGGCCACCCGAGTCCCGCAACCCCCACAAGCCTTCCTCCAGGTTCCAAAACCGGCCTTGCCCACGCCCAGACGGCCCACGTTTGCACAGTCACAGTATTTCTTCTTCGGACAAGAAGGTGTCAGGCAGGTGCTGTGGTTTCATCACTGGATGCAGCCACAGGACATGGCAAGCAAGGGGGCTTGTTTGACACCTTTGCTCCTGGAGGGGAGAAGGGGTGAGGAAGAACACGCTGACCCTGGAGAAAACTCAGCCTCCTGCAGGGCCGAGGGCATCTATTTCATTGTAAGTGCTTCCACAGAAACAAATATTATTTCTGACTCTTTCATTATCTGGGTTTCTGGAAATGGGTGAGAACAGCGTGTGCTGGCTGAGTGGCTGCACGCAGCCAGCTGTCATGCCGCCCGCGGGTCCCCGTGTCAGCGTTCAAAGCTCCACACGCCGGCTGGATGGGGAAACCCGATCGGTAAGGAGGACCTGGGGCCGAGGCCAAAGAACACAGCTCTCTCGTGTCGACATTCTTTTATTTGGAAAATATTTTTGTATTTCTTTGTGCCTTTCCTTTTCCTCTCTATTTTCATAAGCCGTGCTGCAACCCTGAGGAGCGGCAGCGACTCGGGCGACCTGCGCTGGCTTTTCATGTCGGCCTCTGCAGAGCTTGCCCTTGGAGCGGTACATGGCCACTCCGGTTTGAGCCGGGCTGCTGCCTCTGTCAGCGGGAACCTCGGGGCATATATCAAGCCTGTTCTGACAGGGCCGAGGGAGCCCTGGGAGACAGCACACAGAACACGGTTTGTACTGCACCAAGGGCACGGCCCAAACAGGCAGTGCCAGGCATGTAGAGCTGCAGGGTCACCCCGGGTGGCTTTGATGGGAGGGTCCCTGGCTGCACGTGGCTGCACGTGTGGCTGTTCAGCCCAGGCCCCTTCCTCAGAGCCTGCCTGGGGACCGCGGATGACAGTGGGAGGCTCCCTTGCAGAAGGGACCCACAATCTCCTGGCCCAGGAGGTGGCCTGTGTGCAGAGCATGGGGCATTATGGGACATTTGGCATATCGTCGGGGTCTGACAGTGTCACAGAGAGGCCCCCTGACCTGCCGGCAGCCCCGATGGCACACGGGTCTCTGAGGGACTGTCCCAGAGCCCACCTGAGAATCCCCTCCTGCTGCCCACTTCCGAATCCATCCTTCAGCAGCAGTGGTGCCTGGGGTCTCCCAACCACAGCCTAGTACACTGCTATGGTGCCCTCTATTGGAAAGCGCTCAGACGAACCCCGCTTCCAGGCCAGCGAGGCCGAATGCTGCTCCAAGAACCAGTTCAGGGCAGAGGGGGCTCTTGGGGGCTGTAATGGCCGCAGCAAAGCCTTTTCCTTGGAGAGCTTGGAACACAACCAACTTCACGACCCCCAGATGCGAAGTGCACCCCAGACCCTCCCATTCATCTTCCCAATGTGTCAGAAACAGAAACGGGCCCCTCTTGCTGTCACAGTGAGACGCCCGAGAGAGGGAGCTTCTGATTCAGAAGCGCGCCTGGGGCATGTAGTGTTTGCAGCCCTGCCAGACTCCATGGAGCCGGGGGGCTCAGGGGTCTGCACCCCTTCCCCGCCAACCAGGCATCTGTGCGCCCACTGCAGGAATATGACTTAGCTCGCTTCGCAACGAAAGCACTGAGAAGCCGCCAGGTCAGAAGATGATGGGAATGCTCCTATCGGTTTATTTTCAAGGGGAAGAAAATCCCGAGTTAATCTGGTAGATGGAAGAAAAGGGTACGATAAATCTTAAGTTGGTGAGGAAAGCCTAAAGTTTGTTTATGTTGGGTACCTGTTCTTTCGTCGGTGTTGAGGTAACGTGAAATATAAAGCACACCCGACCCGTACGCACTGTAAGGCTGTATTTTTATCTAGGGTTCTGGTGACACATACAAACCACTTGAGTTTCTCTTCCGTGGTTTATACTGTCACAGGAACCCTTGACAAAAATACAGCTTTCTATTGCACAGCTGGGTCTAGTTTATTTTCTCCATATATCATAGGCTCTATTTTATTTATCCACACGCATAGCTACAAGTTTCCCCTCTGCTTTCAGACACAGTTAATTATACAGCTAAGATGACAACATGATAATGAAGGATCAGACTGTGGGGCACGGATGCTGGAAACCTCCCCGCCGCCACTGAGACATGAACTGACCCACCTGCGTATGTCACCTCTTTTAGGCTCGACCTTGGGGTGCTGGGATGGGGACGCTGGGGACCCTCATCATCTTCTATTCAGAGTGCGCCAAGGCCGGCAGCGGCCCGAGAGGGGCTGGGGCGACACCATCCCTCAGACAAGCACTCCTTCCACCACACCCACGCCCAGAGAGTGGCCTGTTTTTCCCATTTTGCAAGTCGTTATTTTCTATTCCATCGATACAGATAAAAAATGGAGGTGTCTTGCACGAGCTTTTCTGGCAGCTGGAAAACCGCTGTGAGCACCCATTTCCACGGCTGTCCCCCTTCCTTCATCAAGGCGTGAGGGCGAGCCATGGACGCAGCAGCTTTGACCGCCGGGAGGGAAGGGAAGGCAGGGGACTGGCTGGGGTGGCCCGCTTCGGGGACACACGGCTGCAGCCTGGGCAGAATGCGGGTGGCCAGCGGCCTGCAGCTGGCTCTGGGCGCAGGCGCGGTGTCCGAGGAGCCAGCTGCTCCCCTTCCAGGGTGGTCACCCCCACAGGCCCAGACCGCCCACTCGCTCATCCGTTTTAACAGACGTTAGAAGTGGACCCACACAGTGTGAGAGAAGGGGACACACGACACGCACGCCGGCCGGCCTTCTGGACTCGCGCTGCTGCAACACGGAGCAACAAGAAAGGGCAGGCACACACGTCCCCTAGGACACAGTGGGCCTTTTAATACACCAGCGCCGCTGCACAGCCACTTCCGGCGTGCCATTCAGTTTACGTGTCGCTCACACAGCCACTCCTACCACGCACGCTCAATTCTGCTGGCCGGCTGGAGCTTCTGGCTGGACGGGAGCCCCCTCCGTGGCCGGCTTCCACGCCTGGCTGCCCTCGTGGGCCAGAAGCCACCTCTTTACGGCCACTCCACCTGAGTAGTTGCCGATGGCTCCAGTGCTGAGGACCACTCGATGGCACGGGATGAGGATGGGGACCTGGAAAACAGGGAGGCAGCCCCATCAGCAGGGGCTTGGGGGCAGTGAGGTCTTCAGGGGTCAAGAGCTGGACCCCTGAGCACCCTGATCCGGGGCCGCCTCGCAGGGGCTCATCCTCCAGCAGGTGGGGCAGCTGGGCGGGGAGGCAGGCCCCGAGGCGGTCCTGTCTCAGCGGCTCCCCCCACGTCTCTGAGGCTCTCCGCAGGCCAGGGAGGGACACGATGCCCCCACGTGACTGCAGCGTCTTCCAGCGAATCCCTTTGCAGCAAGATTTGGGAGGAGAACATTGAATTTCATTTGGTAAGTGATGTATAATGTGAACTTACAAAATTTCAAATTAAATTTCCGAGTTCTGGGGTGGCAGGTCAAGTTCTCCAACATCTCTGAGAGAGAACAGGAGACTTCGGGGGGCACTGTACTCACGCAGGCCACTTGAACCCAGGGGTTGGCAGATTGGCTATGGGTGGAGGCCACACCCGTTTTTGTAAATAAAGATTCATTGGCACAGCCACACCCACTTGGTAGATATTGTCCGGCTGCTTTTGCAAAGCCTAAAACATTTACTCTCTGGAGCTTTACAGGAAAGGTTTGCTGAGGCTGCATTACACCACCCACGCCTTGGGGATATCTGTGTCCCCTTCTCTGTCTCTGGACACTCAAAGTTTGAGAAGCTCCAGCTCCCACCCCCTTCCCACTTGAGGAGCTGACTTGCCCTCCCCCCCCAAACCTGGGCACTTCCACTGACCGCTCCCATAGGTGCCGGCCCACCCCTAGGCTGCTTGTGGTGCTCCCACCCCAGTGGCTTCTGAGACACGGCCAGTGCCTGCCCCTGCTGGGGCTGGTGACAGGATAGGGGTCTAATTCCAGCAGGAATTCCTGGGAAGCCCACCACAGCCATGCCACCTGGGTAGTATAGTTTTTCTATCCTAAAAACACTAATGTCTTGAAGTCCTCTATCCATTTCTCAGTTGGCTCAGACACAGAAGGAAAGGAAAGGGGCGTAATTTGTGGTCCCTTAAAAAAACCACAGTGGATGGAGTCACCTCGAGTGGTTGACTCCTCTCCCTGAGCAGCCTGTGGACACAGCTTTGAGCATGCCCAGTGTGCCGGGGTGGCCACACAGCAGGGGGCTGCCACACACAAGGGCCACCGTGTGACCCTCTGCAGGGCTCTGGGAATCAGCAGGTGCTTGCTTCGAGATCCCAGCAAGCAGTTCGGTGTGCCCACTCTGTGTCCCACAGGGCGCGTCATGACATCATATCCTCCAACAAGCCCCAGGCCAGGTACTGTCATCCTCGGGTCACATTAAGTCTCTTGTCCAAGTTTACGTGGCTGTTTAGAGGCAAAGAAGAATCCCTTCCAGCCCGGCAGAGGAGGAGTCCAATCCTTACACCCTCGGACGCCCCGGAGGGCACTGCTGAGGTGGGGCCTGGGGGCCGGGCAGCGGGAACCCGACTCCCCCAACATCACACACCAGCCCCGATTCCCACCAGAAGTTTGGGTTGCCATGGTAACGTGTGCAGTCTCAGGGCCTTCTAAGCCGACCAGCACAGTGAGGGTGAGAGCTGATTTCCTGTTCAGAGCAGTTTAACAGAGTGAAAAGCAGTCACAGTGCCAAGTCCTGCAAACAGCATAAATCCCCTTCTTCTTGGAAGGTGCAGCAGAAAATTTTAAGAATGGAATATTTACTTGGATTGAGGTTTTTTTTTTTAATCAGATACCATAGTCACAGTAATAAGTGCTGTGAGGACATGATTATCAAATAATCTACAATTCAACTGTTGACTGATACAGAGGTATGCGTTTAATTCAATTTAGTTTTGTAAACATTTAGGCCCCGGCTGCATTTTCCTACCTAACAGCAGATTTCACAGGTGACCTTTGGTTTTCTTCCTTCCCTCCCAACAAGCTATGAAATTACAAACGTGTGTGATATGAACCCCGCCCCCATGTACAGGAGAAGGCAGGACTGCTGGGCAGGGCAGCAGGTATAATTCTAGTGGGGGCCAGGCTTCAGCGTTCGCATGCAGTGATGGAGAACAGGTGCTGTTTCCGCCACTTGCAGATGGGGCATGCTGCCTCTGTTTCCGTTCATTTTGGTGGCAGGTTTCACACGATTAAAATAATGAAACCTGCTAAAATTTATTGGGGCCCTCAGGACATTTCCAAGGAGCTGCGTGCTCTCCATGCCCCGTCTTTTAACGCCTGTGCTGCATAAGATGTAATTTTTATCAATAACCAAGCAGCTCATAATATCACAGCTGCATTGAAATCTTCATGCTGTGAAATCTAATTCATCCAATACGCGAATCCATCACTTACACAGACCCTTACTCAAATGCTATAAAACTTCCAAACCCATAGATTTGTCTCCAACAAAAATAACACGAAGGGGCCTTTCAATCAATAGTGGAATCCCTCTGATTCTGGCGCTGGCTGAGTATTTCTGCAGCTTCACCTTTGTTCTTGTGGTAGCAGCCCACAGGGGACGGGGCTTGTTTCACTCGCGGCCTCATCAATACCTAAATCCTGGTGAACAAGTGACACCGAGAAGCTGTAATCAATAGCTCCCTGTGCGTTTTTTTCTTCTGGTCAAATGGTTCAGCCCCACTGACAGCCCTGACACTTAGAACATGATGCTAAATCTTTATCAACAGCCATCTGGGTGAGTGGCAGAACAAGGCTCGGGGGTCATTAGCGCTCGTGGCAATCTGTGAATAAACTAACTCCTCCGGAATGCGTTTTGTTTAGAAAAAGGTGGGAAGCGCCCTGCGCAGCCGTATTGATTGCCTCTGAACCGCATTTAGCAAATTCTGTCTGAGGATGAGCGGACGGTGCTTTGTGGGGGAGGGAGGGCGGCGTCTTCAGTCTGGTCTACGGGAAAACTGTCCTCCACGCGGGGTCTGGGACAGAGACTTCCGGAAGGCTGCCAAGCTGTCTGCTCTGGGCTAGTGAGTTCTGCATGGAAAACTTTGGAAAAACCCAGTATCTGGATGGGATGAAACTCCCACACAGAGCCAACCATCCTCCGTCTGGCGGGGGAGGACAAAAGATGCCAGCAGCCCATGCTGAGATACGAACCAGCCTGTGTCTGTGTGTACGGAGGGCGGCCGAGGGAGTGAATGCCCAGGAGCTTGACGGTGTCTGCAACATGCCAAGTCTGTTTCTGCCCCCTCGCTGAAACGCACAACTGCTCTATTCAGCCTGAGCAGGTGTTTTCAACAAGCGTCTCCGTGCGGGAGCCCATGTGGGCGCTTCTGTGCCAAGGAGGAGAGACGCCCACATGGGACACTGGTCACGGCCCTGACATGAGCCCCTTCTCCCTCAGGTCTGGGTCACCTCCTGGATGGCCCAGCCTGTTCGAAGGAGTTTTTCGTGAACTTTATGGGAACTCTTCGAGGACTGCCATGCTCCCTGCTGTCACCTACACATCTGAAGCTTTCTCGCAGGAGCTCTGACTGTTGACATGCGGGCACCAGAATCGGAGGGATTGCTCAGATCCGGCAGCAGCTGGCACCTCTGCAATGTCCTCATCAGGCTGAGGGCCCCTGCGTGAGGTACACACAGTGCCCAGCTGCAGAGACAGGCCTGTGGAAAGGCCGCGAGGGGCTCACCACCACCCAGCTGCCTTTGCACAGAGAGAGGTGGGTGCCGAGAAGAGGGGGTGCCTGCTGAGTCTTCCTGCTGAGTCTGCCACCACCACTATCACCGCCGGGCTCAGCTTTGGCCAGCGGCGGGGAGGTCAGTAGGAGGGCTTCACGGGCATTAGAGTTTTAAGCCCTGCGAGAGCCTATTTTATAAATTTCAGTGACTGAGGCCATACTTGAACAGAGACACTCATAGAGATTAATAGCAGAGGAGCCAGTCACGCTGGTTGCAGGACAATAAATGTTCCTGAATATTGCCACCAGCGTGATCGCTGGTCGGCCACAGCGTCTCCACCAGAGAGAGGAAGTGTGGGCACTGCAGAGGCAGGTGAGGGGCTGCCCATTTGTATATGTCTGTTAGAGAGCTCGTTTCTCCAGCCAGAGGCGGGAGTCGGACACGGTGAGGGAGCAGGCCGTGTGGGTGGCAGCCTTCACGTGCATCCCAGGGGCGCCACACTGGACATCGGGGAGAGAGATGAGAATGAGCAACTCTACCCATGGGGCACGGACAGCAGAGGCAGCCTGGAACACGGATGGAGGTCTGGGACCAAGGGCGAATTTCTGTGGAACATGGTGACTGCAGAGATGCAGGAGGAGGGCGCGAAAGCCCTGTGAGCTTTCAACGCTCTTCTCACTGGGCACTCCATGGAGCTATGACCCCGAGTGTCCAAGTGGCCTTTTCATCCGGAGCAAAGTCAGACTGAGTCACAACGTGGGAGAAGACGGTGGCCTTCCAAAAGGAAGATACATGTAAGCTTTACTGGCAAACGTAAAAAATCATATTCAGAGACGATTCGGAGTCATTGCACACACGCGGTAAAAACGTGACCTGCAGTGCTCGGAGGGCATGCGCTCTAACGAGGCTGGGCGTGCTGCACGGAGACTCGACAGGTGCTCGTGACGTGCGAACTGGGCCGACCGGGCCTTGTCACTGAGAACTCAGGATGTGGAAAGACATGGCAGGTGGGTGTGATGCCTCCTCCGTATCATGTGCTGCGCCTGACATTCTGGGCGCTTTCATTGGCACTAAGCTTCCAGGTCAGACGGGCTTATTGAGAAGTTGCGATCTACTCACTATCAACAGGAGCTGCTTCTTGAAGAATAACAGTGCCGCGCGGTGCGGAAGCCTACGTGGCTGCCGCCTCCTCGAGACGCTGGGCTCCGCCCTCGGGCTGCCGTGAGCCAAGTGACAGGAGCAGCAGCTGTGGTACGCAAACGCCTGCCTGTCTGTCCCCTGCGAGCAGGGGTGAAGCTAGTTTTCAAAATGTACAGCAAAGCCACAGCAATTTTTAAAAAGTGGGTCTGAGTTAGTAATTTCCTATCCCATGATTAAATGGTGCTATGTGCTCACCCTGATCAGAGGCCTGCTTTCATACTGGAGCGTTTCCTATGGCTGCAGGGAGACGCTCGCCGGGGCCTGGACCGGCTAATGAGGATGGAAACATGCCAGGGGCCTCACGTGGCGGCGCAGGGTCTCCCGGCGGGCCGAGCTGCCGTGCGCATGGGGCGCCCGTCCTGCCCACATGTGGGGTCCACAGGCAGGCGTGGCCTTGGCCACGCCCACATCACTGCCTCTCCCCTATGTTGTGCCGACTTCCTTTCCACGACTGGACGGCCTGTGACCTGTGTGTGATGTGACCGGGAGCAAAGGTGCCCTCTGCACTTCTGGGTCCGACAGAAGCGCAGCCGCCCCACTGCGGCGCGTGCTCTGTGACGCTTGCTCTCAGCAAACAGTGACTAGCGACGTACAGGAGGGGCAGGACATGCAAGAGCTCGGAGACAGCCCTGCCCCGGGAGACACCCCTGCGCTCGGGGCTCCACGAGGTGGGCGCGCACAGGTCCGATTGGAACCTCCCTAATGGTCAGGCCCAGGAGGACTGGACCTCCTGACAGAGCGCTGCCTCTGGAGACGCGGCCGGACGTGGACCCTGCACGTGCATCCTCCCAGACCTGCGCTCCGCAAGGGCCAGTCTTTCGCTTGTTTCCTGCTGTAACCTGGCACCGAGAAGAACGTCTGGCACACACTGGGCAACCAGTACCCCCGCTGCTGACGGAATGGAGGATTGTCCGCTTGCTATTTCTTCAGGCTTCCTTCCCCTTGTGCTCGGTGACAAGGGGCTCCTGTGGTTCTGACACCCGAGGGAGCGGGTTTCCGGTGGGGAGTGGAAAGCTTCCATGTCACCTTCACCAAAAACCTCACAAACGCTTCCTCTCTCCCCACCCACCGCAGCACAGGCTGAAGTCAAATGACACTCGGCCCCCTGCGCGGCGCCGAGGCGCACGCGCCCACCCGCGCACCCACGCACCCATCTCCACGCGCGCGCGCACTTACGGGATTGCTCCGCATGGCTCCGCCCACCGCCCGCGCCGCCTTGGGGCTGCGCGCCAGGGCCGCCAGCTGCTGGTAAGTCACCACGTCCCCGAACTTCACAGCCTTCAGCAGCGTCCGCAACACCTGCCTGGTGAACGAGTCTGGAAGGGAGACGGCGGAAGGACGTTATTTGGACAAACGGCCCCTACAGCTCTGATATAAATAGCTGTCAGTCCCCAAACAGAAAACGCATCGACGCAGACCACAGTGCCAGACTCAGTTAAAACGCGGCCTCTACGCACGCTGCTGTCACCGTGTCACCTGGCATGGAGGGGCGCGCGGCAGGGCACGGAGCGGGCGGGCTGCTTTGCAGGCACCCCGGCGACGCATCGCAGACTGGCGACCCTCCCAGCGGCGCTCGTCTCTGCCCGACGCTCTCCCAGTTCGCCCGCACGTGTCCATTACCGCGCGGCGGCTCAATTAACAAGCACAGAAGGCCCTGCCCACTGCCTGCGGAACCCTCGGTGCTGCCGGGTCACTTCCAGCTTCAGCAGGGGCCCCGAAGGCAGCAGCAGCCACGGGGCGGGCTGCGAGGTTCCGCTCGCCGCCCACGTCCAGCAGCCGCAGGCTCAGCGTCCGGACACCCAGCACACGGGGCTGGCGGGGCCTTGGCTGCAGGCCTGTGCAAGGAGCGGGCTGCAAACACCAAACGACTGCATTCCTGCTCTCGCGCACCCGCCGCATCCGAGTGCGCTTGCCCTTCCTCGGGCTGCACGAGTGAACAGGTGAGCGCACAAAAGACCCCTCGTTCCGGCCGCTCTGGGGCGGCGTTGGCGGAGGGAAGACCGCGCCTGCGCGCGCCGGAAGCGGGTCCCTCGGCTTCGACACCTATTGTCTTTCCAAAGGGGACGCAGAGCTGCGTGCCCCACCGCGGGCACCAGCCCTCCAGCGGCAGGAGTTCCTGATGGCAACAACAAAGGAGTGTGCCCATGACTGCACCAATTACAGCCGGTGCCAACCTGGCAAAGTGCGATTTGGTTCTTAAAGGAAACACACCCTCACATGCGTGTGAAATAATAAAAATCGCTTCTTAACTGAAGGGACCGATAATCACTTCACTGGGAAAAAAATCTGTTTAGTCTTTATTATAACATTAAGCAAATTAAACATCAGCATAATCCAGGTGATACGAGAAAAGGGTCATCAAAGAAATTAACTTTGTTGTTCATTAATTTACATGGATTAGGAGAGGCCAAAAGATAGCAAATGTGCTCTAGTTTTTTATGATATAATTTCAAACTGTACACCGTTTGTGGCAGGAGGGTGACTTTGGGGTTAATCAGACTGATTTGTCCTTTTAATTGCTTTCTATTCAAAGAAAATTCATTAGATAATGTTCTCTTCAAAATTCATGAATCAATTTAACCGAAGGAACCATATTAACAGCTTTGGGTTCATTAGCACAGGCAGTTGTGTGCTTGCTGATTGCTGGGAGGGCTTCCTTAGGCAAACACACTCTGTTTACTGTGATGTCTTCAGAAAGGGTTTCAAAACCAAACTGTTAATCATTATTATTGTTGCTGTTGCTGTTATGCCTAACTTAAAAAAAAAAAAAGAAAAGAAAAGAAAGAAAAGCGAGGCTGCCTGGCGATAACTTGGAGGATGGCGATTTCAGGGACAGTTAGTTGTCTTGGAAAAGAAACAGTACAGCAACACATCCACCCTGCGAGAAGCCGGGGCCAGTTTCCCAGGTCCCCCGGAGAGCACGAAGTTGTTGCTGTCTGTTTTCCGAGTTCTGACCCAGGAAGAGGATGCTGCCTGGGTTTCCCAGGAGGATGCCCTGGAACTTTACTGAACCTGTCGGAACACAATGAGAGGTGTGTGCGCAAACCCTCCTGGAGCATGAATAGTCCCCAGGAGCCCGGGGCACCTCTCCAGCATGGTCGTCTGCGTGCCAGCCTCGAGTGCCATGCTGACAAATTACTGTCAGATTACACAGTACCTTTCTTTCCGAGTGTAAAAGTACCGTATAATAAAACAATTATACATCCATATATGAGCGCAGAGTTTATCAAACAGTTTCAGCTTCACTGTCAATTCTTCATGGGAAACCACTTCTCACCTGGTACACACCAGGCAATATATTAGGTAAAATAGCTCAAGGAAGGCAATATTTAGCAATCAAGCACACCATTTTATAAATGTATCTGAAAACTCAATTTCACCCTGTAGGGAGCAAATGCAGTAATTAGTTTAAGCAGCTTGCAGAGACGGCGCTGTTAACCCCAACCCGCACAAAATCGGACACTGAAACTGCACCCATATTCAAGGAGGTAGCTGACGCTTAGGTTGTTAAATATCATTCTAAAATGCAGTAAAACCTGCTCATAAAAACTAACATACTGCGATATTTTCTTGAGGTTGAGGTGACCATATAAGTCCTCAGTGGCCAGACCATCATTTAGGTGGCCCCAAGGGGCACTATTAAAATACGACTCTTTTCTTTCCCATTATGCCACTGCCCTCTCCTCCTCATGAATCCAGGCTCTGTGTGGAGCGGCCTCCACAGGCCACATTCCGGAAGGTCCTTTCCTTCCCCCCGTCCTGTCCGCCTCATCCTTTCTCTGGCCTGGGCTGGGGTCTGGCTCCTGCTGGTCATGTTCACACTGTGGGGTGTGGGTGTGGGGGGGACAGGCTTTGCTGGAGGATGGACTGCTTCCCAGAGTGCCCAGATCTTAAGGACATGGCCATAGGGCCATTTTCATCGGTCTGGGTGGCTCCTTAAAATTGTGACCCACTGTGACCACCGAATCCTGCAAATGCTGTTTTCTAAATTCTCTCTCTGCCTGGAGTGTATGTCACCAGCCAGGAGGTGATGGCACTGTTTCCCAACACTGGTCCCAGGAGACGTTGTCCTATGTCATAGACACCAGGATTTTATGTGAGCTCTTTTCATGCCACGTGTGGGAGTGGACATCGGGGCAGCCCTCACTCACAGCTGAGTGGGGCTCTGATGAGAAAGGACTATGTAGACACCACATGCCAGGAGCAGGGCTCGGGGACCACCCAGGGGCCCAGGCAGACAGAAAAACCGCAGCTCCCCTGGGAAAAGAATCTACAAATGCCAAAACAGAGATGACACCAAAGTCGGAATCACCTGACAACTTCTAGCACCAGCTTTCTGAGGTAAAATTGGCAAATAAAATTGTAAGATCTTTAAATTGTACAGCATGATGACTTGATATACATCACCTGACAACTTTAAAGGATCTGTAATAAAAATGCTGCAAGAAGGGAAAATACCCTTGAAACAAATGAAAAGACACAGGATTACAAAGATGAATCAAATGGAACTTAGTAGTGAAAGATAAAATAACCACAGTTTAAAAACTGCACTGCATGGGCTTAACAGCAGAATGGAGAAGCCAGAAGAAAGACTTAATGAAACTGAACACCAGCCAATAGGAATCACCCAATCTGAAAAACAGAGAAGAAAATGTCAAAACAAAAATCCAAAGAGACTGGAGGACACGCGGGACAAAGCCAAAATGTCTAACACTTATATTATTGGGAGTTTCAGAAGGAAAAGAAAAAGAGTGTGGTGTAAAAAAAAAAAAAAAAAAAGCTAATAATTTTCCAAATTTGGCAAAAGATATACAACTACAGATTTAAGAAGCCTAACAAACTGCAAACTGGATACACTCACAGAAATCCACTCCTAGACATATCGTGATCAAACTGCTTAAATGTACATACAGAAAACAAAAACAAAAACAAACTTTAAACAAATGGAGAAAAATGCTGCATTATTTATAGGGAACAGTGAATGATATGAATGACTGTAGACTTCTCATTAGAAACCACTGAGGCCAGAAAGAAGTGAAACAGCAACTTCAAAGTGCTAAATGAAAAGAACTATCAACTCAGAATTCTATGTCCACTTTAAAAAAAAAATCCTTCAGAATGAAGTTAAAATAATGACATTTTCAGATTAAAAAAAAAAAAAAGAAACTAAGATAATGCATTCCCAGCAGACTCAAGCTAAAAGAATTGCTAAAGGAAGTTCTTCAGCGTGAAGGGAAATGCCACCAGAGGGAAGCTTAGAATATAAAAAATACAGGCAGAACAAAAGAAATGGTAACTATCTGGCTAAATAGCACAGACTATTCTTTAACATATGTTTGATGATTGAAAGCATAATCAAGGCATTGTCAGATAAGATTTTCAATGTACGCAGTTGTAAAACATATGTCACTATGACATCGAGAAGTAGAATAAAGGATCTATATGGTGGTAAGATTTCTACATTCTGCTTTAAGGTGGTAAAATATTGATTCCAATTAGACTGTCAAAGTTAAGTACTGTAATCCCTAGAGCAGCGGTTCTCAACCTTCCTAATGCCGCGACCCCTTAATATAGTTCCTCACGTTGTGGTGACCCCCAACCATAAAATTATTTTCGTTGCTACTCTATAACTGTAATTTTGCTACTGTTATGAATCGTCATGTAAATATCTTTTTGTTTTCTGATGGTCTTAGGCGACCCCTGTGAAAGGGTCGTTTGATCCCCAAATGGGTCGCGACCCACAGGTTGAGAACTGCTGCCCTAGAGCAAACACCAGTAAAACCATAAAAAGAGATAATTATGGTCAAAAACTAAAACAGAAACTAAAATAAAATACAAAAAAATGTTAAAATAGCAGAAAGGGAGGAAGAAAAGGGGAAAGAAAAATGAAAAAGAGGGGGAAAGACAGAAAACAAATAATAAAATATTATGTAATAATAATAAAATAAAATATAACTACTAAGAATAATAAAATGGAATGTTATGTTTATATCTAAATCCAATCATGTTAATAATTACATTAAATGTAAATGGTCTTAATTATACCAATGAAAAGATAGTGTGTCAAGATGGATTAAAAAATAACCCAAGTATGCACTGTCTAAAAAAATTCACTTCAAATAATAGATGTAGGTGGGTTAAAGGTAAATGAATGGGAAAAGATATACCATATAAGCACTAAACTAAAAAAAGTTAATATCAGACAAAGCAGACTTAACAGCAAAGACATTTTTCAGAGGGTGATAAAAACTATTACATAGTGATGAAAGGGACAGCTCACAAAGATGGCATATTAACCATAAATGTTTATGCACCTAACAACAGAGTTCCAAATGCATGAAGCAAAGACTGACAAAAACTGAAAGGAGAATTAGACAAATCCACAATTATACCTGGAAACTTCAACATTTCTCTCTCAGTAATTGACAGAAATAGTTGACAGAAAATCAAGGATATAGAAATGAAAAACACCATCAACCAACTGGTTTTAACTGACACTTATAGAACACTCTACCCCATAGCAGCAGAATATATCTTTTTAAATACACATGGAACACTGACCAAGATATACCATATTCTTCTAGGTCATAAAACAAACTTTAACAAATTTAAAATAACTGAAATCATGCAAGTTATACTCTCTGATGATAATAGATATAGACTAGATATTAACAAGGAAGTGAAAACAAAAAAATCTCCTAACATTTGGACAGTAAATAAGCCACTTCTAAATAACCCATGGGTCACAAAAGATGTCCTAAGGGAAATTAAAAAAGAAATACATTGAACTGAATTAAATTGAAAATATAGCATATCACAATTTATAAACAGCTAAAGCTGTCTTAGAGGGAAGTGTATAGTATTAAATACATATTTTAGAAGAGTCTCAAATTAATAATCGGATCTTCCAACTTAAGAAACCAGAAAAATAAGAGCAAAATATAAGCAAATCAAGAAGAAGGAAGTAAATAATAAAGGTAATGGCGTACACCAATGACATTGAAAACAGAAAAATAGAGTAAAATGCATGGAACCAAAACTGGCTTCTTTGAAAAGATCAATAAAATTTATAAATCTCTAGCAAGACTGATAAAGAAAACAGAAAAGAAATTAACAACATCAGGAATGAAAGAGGGGATGTCACCACTGATCTCACAGGCATTTAATGGATAATAAAGGGTTCCTATAAATAACTATGCACAATATTCAACAACATAGACAAAATAGACCGATTTATTAAAAGCTACAAACTACCAAAACTCATCCAAGATGAAACAGATAACTGAAATAGTTCTGTAACTATCAAAGGACTTGAACTCATAGTTTAAAATCTGAAATTACTGGTGCCAGATAATTTCACCAGTAAATTCTATCAAACATTTAAAGAAGAAATACATCAATTCAGCATCATCTTCTCCACGAAGCAGGAGACAGAACACTTCCCAAGACATTTTGTGAGGCTAGAATTACTCCAATAGCAAAACCAGAAAAAAACAGAAACCAGAAAAGTACAGATTAATATCTCCCATGGATATAGATGCAAAAATTCTTAAAGTATTGGCAAATCAAATCCTGCAAAATATAAAAAAAATAAGACACCAAAATTAAGTAGAATTTCCCCCAGGAATGCAAGGCTGGTCAATATTTGAAAAATCAATGTATATATAAAAGTTACAGGAATCAAGACAGGGTGTATTGGTGAAAGAATAGATATGTAAATCAATAGAATAGAATAGAAACAGACTCACCCACACAGATATAGGAGCAAAGGAAATTTAATGGAAAAAAGGATAGCCTTTCCAATAAATGGTGCTGGGCAGCCACATGCAAAAAAGAAAAAAAAAAAGAATCTAGACACCATGCATCTTTTACAAAAACTAACTAAAAATGGATCATAGCTCTAAATCTAAAAAGCAAAACTATAAAACTTCTAGAAGTTAACACAGGAGAAACATCTAGGTGACCTTGGGTATAGGGAAGAGTTTTTAGAGACAGCATGATCTATGAAAGAAAAAAAAAAGGCAACTTGGAACTTCATTAAGATTAAAAATTTCTGCTCTGTAAAAGATGCTTTTAAGACACCAAAAAGAAAAGCCAAGGGCCGAAGGAAAATATTTGCAAAATGCATAGCTGATAAAGAAAGGATTTGTACCCAAAGCATACAAAGAACATTTAAAACTCAACAATGTAAACAACCCAATTATAAAATGGGCAGAAGATCTGAATGGACACTTCACCTAAGAAGATATGCAGATAACAAATACGCACATGCACAGATGTTTTACATTTGTCATTAGGGAATTACAAATGAAAACAATGGGGTATGATTACAGAGTATTAGGATGGCTAAAAACAAAACAAAACAAAACAAAACAAAACACCTGACGATACCAACTGCTGGTGAGGCTATGGAGCAACAGGAACTCTCACTCATTTTGATGAAATACAAAATAGTGTAGCCACTTTGGGATCAAGTCTGGCAGTTTCTTACAAAGCTAAACAGAGGCTTACTTTATGAACCAGGAACTGCACTCCTAGGTATATATTCAACTGATTGGAAAACTTATGTTCACACAAAAACCTGCACATGAATATTTATAGTAGCTTTATTCATCTGTTGCCCAAAACGGGAAGCAACCAAGATGTCCTCCAATAGGTAAAGAGACAAACTGAGGAACGTCCATACAATGGACTGTTATTCACCCATGTAAAGAGTGAGCTATCGAGCCACCAGAAGATATGGAGGGGCCTTAAATGCACACTGCTAAGCGAGAGAAGCAAGTCTGAGAAGGCTGCATCTTGTCTAACCCCAACCATATGATGTTTCGGAAAAGGAATACCAACAGAGATAGAAAAAACCTTGTATGCAGTGTATGCAAATTAACAACAACGAAAGAACATTTTGGAGGATCCCAGAAAGGAATGTACATGGCGATGCGAGTCAGGCTGTGTAACAGACCTATGAGCAACCCCCTGGAGCAGGTGGAAAGGAGAAGTGGTGACCTCGGTGACCTGGGACACAAGTGTGGAGTCTGTAAGACTGAAGGCAAAAGGAACCGTACAGAGCACTGGACTCTAGTTGGTAAACTTGCTTCTCATGGTCCAGGTCCAAAATTCCGATACTGCTCTACAGGATTCTAAACTTGACTCTTAGGTAAATGGATGGCAGAAGGTGGGGGCCAGTTTCTCATTGTAGCAGTGGGAGTTTACAGACAAGCCAGGATAGGAGGCTAGAATGGTCCATGTAGTCATGGATGAGCTTAATATAGGTACTAAGGTTAACGGCAACGGTGATAGATCATTACAGTATAAACCCTTGATATAATTTCGTGAAAATGGCATCTACCTCTGTGTTCTTCCCGTAACCCATACACTCAGTCCAACCATGAGAAAAGCATCAGATACATTCCAATATGGCGACATTCTACAGCATTTCTGATCAGTGCTCCTGAGAACTGTCAAGGTCGCCTACAACAAGGAAACCCTGAGAAAATGACACAGCTAAGAGGAACCTAAGGAAGATATAATGATCAAATTAGTAATTTGACACCCTAGACAGAATCCTGGAACAGAAAAAGGACATTAGGCCAAACTTAAGGGACTCTAATTAAAGTATGGACTTTAGTTAATAATAAGGCATCCATATTGGTTCATTGATTGTTACAAATGCATCACACTAATGGAAGATGTCAATTACAGAACGAAATGGGGGTGGGGTACCAAGGAACTCTCTGTGCCACCTCTCAATTTTTCCTGTAAATCTAAAACTGTTCTAAAAAGTAAGGTCTATTAATAATGAACTAATATGAACTACCACATGAACAGCCCAATGAAGGAAAAGATATAATTGTGTCAAGTGGTTGGGCAGAAAAAATTGAACAAAATCCAACATCCATTCATGATAAAAGCTCTCTGCCATCTAGGAAGTCACTTTCTGGTAACTTATTCCGCCTGATAAAGTGTTGACAAAAAGCTAACATCACATGGAATCGTGAAACGCTAACACTTTCCCCTCAAGACTGGGAACACAGCAAGGATGTCTGGTCTTCCTCAGCCTCCCAGGCACGTGGCGAAGCCACTGTGCAGTACGGTCCGTGGAGCATATGGAAGGAGAGTCATTCTTTACCGTCAGCAGCAGCTGAGCTGACAGGAGTGAGTCTGGCGTTCTGGGGGGTCATCTTCCGTGGACTCACTTATATGAATTTTGGATCCCTATTCAAAAGTCACATCCATTCCAGGGTGAGAAACGCTGCCAACACTGAGAGTACCCCAGAGCATCTAACAGTTCTCGGCGGGCAGTAAGTAGTCAATACATGCCTGGGGAGGTATATGGGATGAGACGGTTGGAAGGCCACTTCCACAGAGGAGTTCCCCAAATGTTTGAGGAAGCTGGGGACACGGGGCATGGGTGCTATTCTGAAGAAGAGTCATTTAGAAATTTTGGTAAATTTCCTTGAAAGTTACTGATCATCATAACAAGTGCTTACATAAACTGACCATTTCCAGCGCCCTAGACATGGCAGTGTGTTCCATCTCATGTGCCATTTGCAGGAGAGACATCCCCAAGGCTCAATGATCGAGCAGGCTGCTCAAGGGCACTCAGGGTGGCAGGCTCAGGCATAAGCCCCCTTTGCAGCTCCTCATACTTTAGTGCCATCCCTGGGCGCTCACTACAGAAGTTCACAGTGAGCTGTTTCCCAGACAACCGTCATGCCACCCATCTCTTCCTGGTACAGCGGGGACCAGAGTGATGGGATACACAGCAGGAGGCTGACATGAGCTAACCTGTGTGCCAACACCTTATCCAAAGGGACACACAGGTTTAAGGGCTGGTGCTCCATCCCTCAGCCCTTCCCTCCGCACATGAGGTGCCTGTAACCACATGCTAGTTTGGGAAGGGACAGTGGCCCCAGGGACCCCTCATGCCTTTCTGCCGGTTTACCTGGGGTTCTCTGCCTTTCAGGAAAGCCACAGGTGGCCTGTCCTCAGCGGCTGCTCATCACCAGGCACAGCAGATGGGCGGCATCACCAACAACCTGCAGCTGCTCCAGGCGGGGTAGGGATGAGCCCACGGAGGTGGATGAGCCTGGTGAGCCTGTGAACAGCGTGGCGCTCAGGGCACTGCGCTCTGTTTCTATTAATAGTTCTGTACTCAAAGACTGACCACTCACTGAGGACAGGTTCTCCGCCCTGTTAACAAGAAAACACACACATGGTGTTCTGAATTCCAAAACTTCCCTTCTTGACTGGTGATAAAACAGGTCAGGAGGAAGAAGGAACCTGTGAGGCGCTGCTACCTGCATGCGTGGGCCCCTCATGGGGACACGCTGTGAGTCCCCCCGGCCACCTTGGGGACACGGTGTGGGGCTCGGCTCTGATTCTGACCTGGCTCAGGCCAGCCTGCATGGGGGCACAGGAGAGCACAGATGTCTGGAGCAGGTGTCACAGGACAGGGACCCCAGCTGTAAGCAACCCTACCTGTGGACCAAGAAGAGTCAATTCTACCACACGTAAATTAAACGTAATAAAAAAAATCAGGAACGCACAACACAGATCTTTATTCCTTCTCACATAGGCAATGAGTAATTTGGGGAAGCAACAAAAATATCTGACTTTTAAAAATAGTGGTCTGCAAAGTGTGGTCTGGGGAGCGTTAGGGGTCCCCGAGACCTGTTTAGGGGAGTTGTGAGGTCAAAGCCATTTCCATTTGTCTTTTAAACTCTCATTCTCTCACAGGTACACAGAAGAGTTTCCCGAAGCTACGTGATGCGCGCAACCACGACAATAAATGCTGCAGCAGCCGCGAGAGCGCAGCTGTCTTCCGTGAAGGCAAAGCTATCGCGAGACAGGCAGACACGTAAAACACCGTCACGCATGTCATTATGTGTTTCTGGTCTTGGAAAATACAGCTATGTTCATATCAATATATGACATTTGATAACATATAGATTATTGATAATTTTAAAATAATACATTTAAAAAATCCTCAGGTTTAATTTCAAACCTGGTCCATGTAGGTATATACCTCTTGTCATCCAAAGCTCTTTGGGGTCCTTAGTAACCCTGAGGGGGACTCAGGGGTCCCAGGGAACAGATGGGTCTTTTCCCAGCCGGGCCCGGCTGACAAGGCTCTGTGCTCATGAACAGAAATGCCCCCACAGGTTCCGCTGGGTCTGGGTGCGCCGAGCAGTCTCAGAGCTCATCTGCAGATGAACCGGACGGTTCGCCCTTGGACATGGGCCTTCTGCCTCCCACACATGTGGAAGATGACGCACTCACCTGGTGAGGCTCGCTCAGGTGAGGCTCAACCTCCTCGCAGCTGCACCGGCGCCTTCCTATTCACCTTCCCAATAATTAGAGCACCCAGAACTTATTTAACAGAAGAATTATGCCTAAGACTTTAAGCTCGAACTTACGGAAGCCTACAGAGAAATGATTAAACTGTGAATGTCCTGGTATGAATGTGAATAATTATACATTAACACCCACTACCACTCAAATAATTGTCATTCAGCTCAAAGCTGAATAACTGACTTCTGATCAGGTGTTAATGGTTTCTTAACAATATGAGAAAGACCGAGAAATACACTGCACAAAAACGCCGGGGGCGGGAGAGGGCGTTTAAGGACGCCGTTATCGCACTACCGAGGGTGACGGCATGAAGAAGGGAGGTCAAAAGCAAGTCTGAGGGTCCTAGTTCTAAGTCTACCTGACGTCCCTACCCCTGTGGACTTCATCTAGGTGGGCTCTGCTTTGGAGCACCCACTTTCCCTTACAGATACCCCGACGCTTGGGTCAGGGATGCTGTGACCCTTCAACTAGTGGACCCCGCAGAGGAGGGGAACACCGGCCATTCACATGACCGAGGATTGCAGGGGCCATGATCCCTCGGGGCGCCACCTTGCTATCAACACAGGAAAGGACCAAAATTGGATTTAACATGACACCAAGTTATCAACGTATGCAAGACAATGTCCCTTCACCCTGCACCGAGTCAGCCACAGGAAGGTGACATCAAGTCAGCCTTCTCTTTGGTGGCTTCAGTAACACAGCAGAAAAGGGGCCAGTTGCTGGTGATTTCGGACCCACTTCATGATAAATGCACCAGTGGTCATCAGGCACATGTGCATGAGCTCCCCTCCCAGCCCAGATCAGGAACTCCATGCATTCCATAAGAAACTTCTAGAAGCCTCCCGCTAGCCCTCGCCAGCATCCAGGAGGAGCCCTGCCAGCTTTATTGGCGGACATACCTCGCTGCTCCTGTGAGCCTAAATTCAGCTTCCTGCTAAACCGGGGCAGCGCCCATGGTCCTTGTCCCAGCACACGAAGCTTCAGTCAGGGTCATCTGGCTTAACTCCTGGGAACACTGACACATCTAAAGGGGGCAGGTGGCTCAGAAGGGTCCCCACCCATGCGGCTTCTAGAGCTTGTCTGAAACAGCCCTGAGGTCTGTTAAATAATTTTAGCTAACTTTTGAAGACCAACCTAACAGAAAGGAGCTAAGCCCTTAATTTCTTAATGAATTATTCTTCACCGTAGGACAGGGATTATGCCATGGAGAAGGCATATCATTACTGACAGAGCTGTCAGAAGGACAGGCAAAAGGAAACTGGCAAGCTTTAATTTCTCTGCAGAGGAATGAGGGGCTCTTTGGGGATTAATCTCAGTATCAACACGGAGCCTTAGCCGCAGGCAGCGAGGAATTCAAAAGGAGCTGTGGCTGGATTCTGAGTGATGGAATCGGGCTTCAAGTGTGCAGCTGACTTTGGTTTCTCACCTATTCAAATGAGGACGACGCTGGGCAGGTGTGGGGGAAAGCGGTCCCCGCAGGACAGGTGACATGTGTGCCCTCGGCAGGGGGCCGGGGAGCAGGGCAAGGCCTGGCCAGGGCACCACAGGGAACACGCACGGAGAAGGAAGGGACGTGGAGGCTGGGGGCCTCTTCTACCTGCTGCCCAGCCAGGCGGGCTCAGGCCCCTTCCTCTCCTTGCAGGGACCAGGGCTGAGCAGTCAGAAAACACGGCTCTGGTGCCTTTAGCTTTTCACACCTGGCGTCGGGTTTGTTAGCTGAGGTCGGAGCACACCCCACGACAAACAGGTCAGTCCAGAGGCTCTCCCTGTGCTTTGGGAAGATGAGAGAACAAAGTACGTTATCCCCCACGGTCTGCAGACCCATCTTCCAGCGGTCCCTGGAACTCTCTGGAAAGTCTGGGCTGGAGGCCAGAATGCACAGAGTACAGAGTCTGGGGACATGAATAGTGGGCTCTGTGGCTGGTGACGGCCCAGGTGGAAGGGCTGCCCCGTGGGTCCGGAAGCTCTACTTGCTCCTTGGGTAAAAGCTGGTCACACAGGTGTCATGAGAATGGGCAGAGCCTGTGCCCATCCCCAATCACTCAGCCCTGTTCAGCAGCAGCTAAGCACCATTGGTGCAATGGTAGGGTGCCCGGGGACAGGGCCTTCTTGATGCAATATGGGTATTTCTAAGGTCCCCTGAAAAAGAGCATGTTGTCCTAAATTCAGGCTCACACAGTGTGAGGGAGAGAAGACCCCGTGCAGGCGTGTTCAGAGTTACCAGTTGGTTTAGCACTATTTATTCGCTAAACATTCAGTAAATATTCAATCAGCAGCTACTGTGTGGTGACCTCTGTCCATGGTGGGTGCTGCTGGGCGCACAGTGAGGGGTGCGGCAGGGGTGTGAGTGCCAAGCAGTCACAATGGAATGTGGGCAGAACCAGGAGAGCCAGTGCAGGCTGGGGCAGGGCAGAGACAACAGCCAGGGATGGGTCCCCTAGGGACGTGACACTGGGCCGAGACCTGCAGGTGACAAGCTCCAGGCAGAGGGCGTGCTGCCAAGGGGACGGGGATGGCACAGGGGTGCAGGTGAGACCTAAGAACATGGCAGAGACTCCCAGTAGCAGAGGCTGCCCAACAGTCACAGCTGTGGGTCTCACCCGGTAATACCAGGAGATGGTGCAGAGCTCACAGCAGGGGTGACGTCACCAAGTCCTGCAGGGCTGGCCTTAAGCCACGGGGCAGGAAAACGCGGTCTCATGCACAAGCACAAAACCCTGAGCTCACCCAGGATGGCCCCGGCGGCAGGAGTCCGGGACGCCTGTGTGCAGCAGCCCAGCCTCTGCTGGGGTCTGCTCCCCTCAGTCCCCCTTCTCCCCTCACCACACTGAAGTAGCATCTGCCACGGATGAGCTGCTCTGCATCCCAGGACACGCCACAGGCTTCCTGGGAGGCTCCACTGCGTTCTGGAAAAGTCAGCATCTGATAAGGTCCTCCTTCGGCCTTCACTCTCACCCATTCCTACGTGGTCCCAGCTGTTCCTCCCCATGCGTGAGTGTCCTCATGACAGGGTGCTGGCTTCCCTCCGAATCGGTGATCCGAGAGGGCACTGGGGGGACAGTGCTCTGTACGACCTGCCTTGGGAGTCATGGCATCACTTCTACCATTTTCTCTGGCTCCCTCAGACCAGCCCTGGTTCAACCTGGAAGGAACAACAGTGTGAATAC
>NW_017731435.1:2305274-2312381 GCF_001890085.2 Hipposideros armiger
TATTTCTGCGTGCTCTCGTCTGTGCTGTTGACCTATTTGTCTGTTCTTTTGCCAGTACTGCTCTGTCTTGATTTCTGTAGCTTTACAGAAAGTCTTAATCGGGTAGCGTCAGTCCTCTGACGTTGTTCTTGTGCTGGCTTTTCTGGGTCTTTCTGCCTCTCCACATGAACTCTGGAATCCGTCTGCTGGTAGCCACAAAGTGACTTGCTGGGACTTTGGTTGGAGTCGCCTTGAATCTCTAGACCATGTGGGGCAGCGCCGACATCCTGACGATGTTGAGTCTCCCTATCCATGAACATGGGATTTCTCTCCGTTCATTCAGTTCTTCTTTGACATCTTTCATCAGCATTGTAGTTTTCCTCATCAGGTCTTGTACATATTCTGTTATATTTAGATCTAATAATTTCATTTTTTGGGGTGCTAATGTAAACAGAAATGTGTTTTTAACTTCGCCATGTGTTCATGGACCAATTCATACATATTCTTTTGTGAAGAGTCTGTTAAATCTTTTCCCAGTTACTTATTAGGCTGTTTGTATTATTATTATAGAGTCATAGGCATCTTCATGGACCCCACGTACAAGTCCTTGGTCAGATATACATGTTGCAAAACTGTTACTCTGTGGCTTTTATATTCATTTTCTTAACAATGTCTTGGACTTTTGACAAAGTCTAATTTATTGATTTTTTTTATAGTTTTATCTTTGTGTTCTATAAAATGTCTGTCCAATCAAATTATGAAGATATTCTCCATATATATTTTTCCATTTATTGAAAACTTTCTCCTGGACTTAAAATAAAACCAGGAACACAGGCAGACCTTGGCGATATCACAGGTTCGGTTCCAGGCCATGGCAACAGAGGCGGTAGTAATCTTTTTGCTGGTGGAGGGTCTTGCCTTCAATTTGTAAAAACAAAGAAAAGGCGACATCTGGGAAGCACGGTCAAGCAAGGTATGCCTGTAAACGTCACCTTCTTCAAAACAAAGATGAACCGGGAAGAAGAGATGCCCTTGCCGGCTGAGGGAGAGACGAAGCGGCTGGCACAGAGCCAGGTGTCTCGGGTCGCTCCTCTCTGCTGGGTCTCGGAGCAAATGCTCCTGTCCATGAAACAGCATGTCGTTCCCACGTTGGGTCTCTGGTGGTCTCATGACACGCTTGTCACCAGCGTCCCCACTTCACATATGGGGAGTCAGAGGCTTCAAAAGGTTATTATGGGCTGAACTGTGTCCCCACAAAGTCCACACGTGCGAGTGCTAATCCCTAGCACTTCAGGATTGATAGAATCTCTAACAAGGTGATTAAGGCACGATGAAGTCTGTGAGGTGCCCTCTCCAGTCTGACTGGTGTCCTCAGAAGAGGAGATGAGGGCACTAGACCCCAGGGGGACGGCCATGTGCAGAGTCACCAAGAGAGTGGCTGTCTGCAAGCCAAGCAGAGTGGTCTCAGAAGAAACACACTTGATCCTGGACTTGCAGTCTCCAGAGCAGAGAAGGAACGATGCCTGCCGTGTCAGCCACCAGTCTGTGGTGTCTGTTCCTGTGGCAGCCCAAGCTCACACAAACGCTAAGGACGTTTCTCGAGGTTGCTCAGGTGGTCAGAGGTGGTGCTGGCTCCCACACACCAGGTCATAGGCACCTTGACCCCACACATAGCACTGGAGCTTTCACAGGTTCTATGCCACGTGAGAGCCTCAACACAAAAGCAAGATCCCACATGGTGATGACATGCCTTCATGGCACACGGATGGGCTCCCAGGCATCTCTGAAGAAGATGCCTGCTGGCACAGGTCACAGGGCAGCGTGGAGAGAGCCCAGCCCCGTCCCCTCAAAACCGCGCAGAACGAGGCTGTGTGTAGGTCACTCCTGAGAGCCATGGCTACTCAGAAACATCGCTCTGTCAGCTGTTTTGGCCTAGAGTGAAGATCTGTCCTTAAAAGCTGAGGGCCAGCGGGGCGTGGGCCTAACCCCCCTCACCTGGGGGTAGGGGTGGGGTGGGAGGATAGCCTCAGTTGTCCCTGTCACACATGGGAACAGGGCTGCTGGATTACAAAGGGCTCTGATAAAATGAGCCGCCAGCCCCAAGAATGGCTGCCCTGTCAGGCCGTCCCCACGTCACAGATTAGAGCCAAAGCTCCCTAAGCACATTCAACAGATAGAGACATGACTTTGGCTGTGTAGCTCCGGTCATTAAATCACACACAGTTTGGAGGGTACTAGAAGTCTTGGCCTGAAAACCAGGACATCGTCTCCAAGGTCGAACCAAAGGCAAGAGCCCGTTCTCGGCACCGAGCTGGGGTCAGCCTCGGTCAGCTGGCCAACCCAGCGAGTTCCAAGCGGCTCTCGTCACACGTGGATGTACACGGAAGCCGCCAGGACGGTCAGGTGGGACTCATTCTGCATTTTCCACAGGCGCACTGCTGGGCTCCTCACGCCAGCCCTGCAGACTAGGTGAGGCAGGGGCTGTGAGCTCCATCAACCTGCACACACTGACGCTCGGGTTAATACCAAATGGGCCCTTCATAACATTGAAATGCATTAGTTTTAACACAAATAAACAAGAGCACCCAAAGACAAGTTTTAAAATGATTCCTGTATTCTAGAAAAGGAAACACAGCCGGGTGACGAGTCAGTGCCCCCAGCCAGGTGTTAACACCCAGAGACCACGGCTGGTCCAAGATGCGGGCCTGTGAGGAACTTGAAAAGGTGTTAATGGTTTCAATATTTATCTTCTGTAGGGAAGAACTCTAAAGAGAAGACAGAAAAAAAAATTCTGCTAATGGCTGTGTCTTTGCCATTAAAATGAAAAGCTTAATGCATCTTATAATCAGAGGACAATTTGCAAATCATTAAGAGAAATGTAAAATTCCATTAAAATACAAATCAAGAGACTCTCCCTGGACTAATAATCTTTTTGATATTATTTTGCATTTCACTATTTCTGTTCCAATACCCAGGCCCCACAAATGATCAGCTCCTGTGCAGGCTACTTACCGCAGCCTACTTCTTTAACGAGAGACGGAGAGAAGGGTAATCTGCTATTCAGAGCAGGTACTAATGAAGAATTCCATATATTCTGAAATTTAATTAAAACCCCAAAGATTTCAAATTAGATGCAATTTGAAATGCCTGGGGCAGAAATACATGCACTCGCGTGGCGAGGGTGCCACACTGAAAGTTGATACCGTAATTGGTCTTGATGTATTTTTGTGTTGCTGGGCTGAGGCACAGAACTCATAACCATATAAAAATTCTCTGTAGATTACCTGCTCATTGAAAATGCCATCACTCAGGTAGTTCTCTACTAAATTACCATGCTACTAAAATGCACAAAGTGATTCCGAGAGGAGAGTGGCACAGCTGGCCAACGCTGCCAGTGAGTTATGCAAGCGTCAACGCGGCCTTTTTTCTTAGTAAAATATGCTCAGTTGAATATTAAAATATAATTGGCATTCAACCTAAGTAGCTTAAACCATTTTGTTATCTTCTTTTAAACCGATTTGGCTCTTCCACAGTTATTTTCAAGGATGCGATTCACAAACTAATGATACCATCACATTCACCCAGATTTGCGCTGTGCTCCATTTGTCATAAACAGGCTCCTATAGCCTGNAGTTCAAGTGTCATCTGTGCCACTTACTAGCCGGTTGAACAAGTCGCCTCTCTGCAGTTGTTTCCTCCACTTGAACATGAGGGTCCCAGTACTGTGAGGCCTCAGTGAAAATAAAAGCTGCACGAAGCGTCTGACAGAGTCGCTGCCATGTGGAAAGCCCACGGCGAGCTGCTAACAGAACCACTGCCACACGCTGGTGGAACCTCGTTAATGGCACAGGCCTGTGAAGGCCAGCCTCTCTTCGACGGCGTGCGCCCATTCCAATGTGAGATCTGGTAGGAGGGGGAATACGAGGTTTCAGCTAAGACAAAGGGCTCCAGCCGCTGGAGCGCACGGCCACCAAGGAGACTCAGAAAGCCACCGCGAGGACACGGCGGCCGCAACGCTGAAACCCTGGGCCCTGGCTGCTCTATTGGAGGACTGCAAGTGGGCTCTTTGTCCTACAAAATCCTCTCACTGCTGCTTAAAAATACAGAATTATATGGCGGGTAGATTAGGCTCTGCCCCTAGAGCCTCTAGGGTGCGATGTCACCTGGCTGTGGCGTCCGTGAGATGCCAGCCTGTGGCCCTGGAGAACAGCAGCACACGCTCGTCCTGGAGACGCCCATTCTGGAAGGGCTGTGGACACAGTGCCAGTGCGACACACCTGTCCTGTGGTTAAACCCAAAACACACACTCAGGAGAGAAGGCAAACCGACACGATTCTCAGGTCTAGGAATGCTGTGGATTTGACACCGAGATGAGTGACTGTCCATGCTGTGAATTGGGGAAACGTGAACGAATTAAATGAAGTACTCTGGGATTAGAGCACTCGGCTTCAGCCCACGGCTACGGACCCGGAAGCTCTGGCCAGCCCGGACAGAGGCCTGGCCACTGACACGGCCACATGCGGGGCCGGCAGGCACCCTGGGCTCCAGGTGGACACGGATTCTGTGCTGTTCTCCACCCGCCAGCGGGAAGCTGGCTGGGTGGTACTGTTACAACTGCTAAACCCAAAATGAAAAGACGACTCCTGACATAGCCTGCGCTGGGCTCGCTGGCGTAGCTGAGTCCATGAGCACCCGAAGGGCAGGCTCTGAGGCCCCCTTCCCCACGGCGGGACCCTGAGACCAGGATGGCCAGCCTGCACTATGGGGCGTGTGTGTGAGGGGGGCCTGTGAGGCACCCTGACGACTCACGGACTTTCATTCTTCTACCGAAGGACATCCTGGTTCCTTCCAAGCTTTGGCGATTATGAATAAAGTTGCTGTTAACATCCGTGTGTGGGATTTTATTCAGACATAAATTTCCAATTCATTTGGGTAAATACCAGGAACATGGCTGCTTGATCCTATGGTGAGAGAATGTTTAGTTTCGTAAGAAACCGCCAGACTGTCCCCCAGAGTGGCTGCACCATCCTGCACCCCCCCCAGTGATTGGGGGCTCCTGGGGCTCCACGTCCTTGTCGGCATGTGGCGTGGTCAGTGTTCCGGATTGTGGCCGTTCTCACAGGTGTGCAGTGGGGTCTCATTGTTTTAATTTGCGTTTCCCTGATGACACTGGATGTTGAATATTTTTCATCTGATTGCTTGCCATCCTCATTGGCGAGGTGTCTGTTCAGGTCTTTGGCTCATCTTTTAATGGGGTTCTTTTCTAATGGTTGAGTTTTAAGGGTTCTTCATATATTTTGGAAAAGAGTCCTTTATCAAATGTCTTTTCCAAATATTTCCTCCCAGTCTGTGGCTTGTCTCTTCATTCTTTTGACACTGTCTTTCATGGAAGTTTTTAATTTTAAGAAGTCCATAGATCAATTACTTCTTTGACGGATCCTGCCATCACCATGCCCAAGGTCTTCTAGGGTTCCTCCTGTGCTATCGTCTAGGAGTTTTATAGTTTCATATTTAAGTCTGTGATCCATTTTGAGTTAATGTTTGTGAAAAGTGTCAAGTTTATGTCTAGATTCATTTATTTGCAGGCGGGTGTCCAATTATTCCAGCACCATCTCCTGAAAAGGCTGTCTTTCTCCACTGTACTCTTTTGCTCCTTTGCTGAAGATCAGCTGACTGTATTTACACGAGTCTATTTCTGCATGCTCTCGTCTGTGCTGTTGACCTATTTGTCTGTTCTTTTGCCAGTACTGCTCTGTCTTGATTTCTGTAGCTTTACAGAAAGTCTTAATCGGGTAGCGTCAGTCCTCTGACGTTGTTCTTGTGCTGGCTTTTCTGGGTCTTTCTGCCTCTCCACATGAACTCTGGAATCCGTCTGCTGGTAGCCACAAAGTGACTTGCTGGGACTTTGGTTGGAGTCGCCTTGAATCTCTAGACCATGTGGGGCAGCGCCGACATCCTGACGATGTTGAGTCTCCCTATCCATGAACATGGGATTTCTCTCCGTTCATTCAGTTCTTCTTTGACATCTTTCATCAGCATTGTAGTTTTCCTCATCAGGTCTTGTACATATTCTGTTATATTTAGATCTAATAATTTCATTTTTTGGGGTGCTAATGTAAACAGAAATGTGTTTTTAACTTCGCCATGTGTTCATGGACCAATTCATACATATTCTTTTGTGAAGAGTCTGTTAAATCTTTTCCCAGTTACTTATTAGGCTGTTTGTATTATTATTATAGAGTCATAGGCATCTTCATGGACCCCACGTACAAGTCCTTGGTCAGATATACATGTTGCAAAACTGTTACTCTGTGGCTTTTATATTCATTTTCTTAACAATGTCTTGGACTTTTGACAAAGTCTAATTTATTGATTTTTTTTATAGTTTTATCTTTGTGTTCTATAAAATGTCTGTCCAATCAAATTATGAAGATATTCTCCATATATATTTTTCCATTTATTGAAAACTTTCTCCTGGACTTAAAATAAAACCAGGAACACAGGCAGACCTTGGCGATATCACAGGTTCGGTTCCAGGCCATGGCAACAGAGGCGGTAGTAATCTTTTTGCTGGTGGAGGGTCTTGCCTTCAATTTGTAAAAACAAAGAAAAGGCGACATCTGGGAAGCACGGTCAAGCAAGGTATGCCTGTAAACGTCACCTTCTTCAAAACAAAGATGAACCGGGAAGAAGAGATGCCCTTGCCGGCTGAGGGAGAGACGAAGCGGCTGGCACAGAGCCAGGTGTCTCGGGTCGCTCCTCTCTGCTGGGTCTCGGAGCAAATGCTCCTGTCCATGAAACAGCATGTCGTTCCCACGTTGGGTCTCTGGTGGTCTCATGACACGCTTGTCACCAGCGTCCCCACTTCACATATGGGGAGTCAGAGGCTTCAAAAGGTTATTATGGGCTGAACTGTGTCCCCACAAAGTCCACACGTGCGAGTGCTAATCCCTAGCACTTCAGGATTGATAGAATCTCTAACAAGGTGATTAAGGTACGATGAAGTCTGTGAGGTGCCCTCTCCAGTCTGACTGGTGTCCTCAGAAGAGGAGATGAGGGCACTAGACCCCAGGGGGACGGCCATGTGCAGAGTCACCAAGAGAGTGGCTGTCTGCAAGCCAAGCAGAG